>NC_140598.1:3098194-3197982 GCF_057381915.1 Diplotaxodon limnothrissa | reverse complement strand
CAGTCAAAGAATTCTTCTTCAGTGCCTCTGCAAATGAAGAAGAAAAATGGGTAAGCCAAAGTAAAGGTAACCGTAGCTTACTTCCTTTCGGAAAGATTTACAAAGAACAATGTTTATTTCACTTTCTTGCCTCAAATATATAAGATGGCACAATAACCAATCTCACTTACACTTTCAAACACTTTATTAAAAAAAGTGTCTCAAGTGAAATTAACTTACCATACACAACATTAAAGAGGCGCAAATCTCTGAACTTTTTCTTCCCATGTCGGCCAAGCAAGTTGTACTCCACGGCAAGCTCGGGTGATATGAGGAATTTCATCATTCTCCTTGTAGCATCATCTACGCTTGTTCCCCCTATATCTGCTACCATGGCAACCTGAGGGGAACATACAAAAAGGACAGATTAGATCATAAGTGTCAAACTCTGTCCCGCGGGCCAAATTTGGCCCGCAGCCTACTTACATTTGGCCCGCGAAGCCATACCAAATTACTATTAGAGCTGGCCTACTGGTATTATATATATATATATATATATATATATATATATATATATATATAGTTTAGTATTAAGCTTTGCTTGTTCCATATTCAGTTTTTCCGCAAAATGTGTTTGAGTCCATAAGAAAAGATTCATTCCTATATCTGGAGGAATAAATATATTTATAATAAATATTAACGTTAGCCCGCGACTTTGTTCAAGTTTTGAATTTTGGCCCACTGTGTATTTGAGTTTAACACCCCTGGATTAGATACTGGCATCTGGGTAGGATGCCTCCCTGGGGAGGCGTTTTGGGCACATCCAACCAGGAAGAGACCCAGAGGAACACCCAGGACATGCTAAAGGGACTATGTTTCTCTGCTGGCCTGGAAATGCCTTGGGATTCCGCTGGAGGAGCAGGGCCAAGAGACTGGAGAGAGCGAAGTCTGGGCCTCTCTACTTAGTACCGGATTGGGTCACAGGGGGAGCAGCCTAAGCTTAAGATAATGGACCAGGAATGGAGGATAAATGGACGCTTTACATATTACTTAATGTTAATTGTGTGGAGATAAGAAATACTACACAGCAAAATCTCCAGTGTTAAATTAACACTGGAGAGTGTCTATATGGGTCCACATCTCTGAGTGTTAAATACAACACTGTTGAGTGTTAAATTAACACTTTTGACAGTGTTATATGTTTAAAAGTAACCTAGTCAGTTTTGAAGATTAACAATGGTTAACACTGAGCAGTGCTGATTTTCTAATACTGGAAAATAACTCAAAATGTTAGAAATATTCCAGTACCGTCATGGAAAACCACCATGGTGGAAAACCAAAACAGCAAAAGTAAGAGGGAATTCATGACGATGTTTACGTGAAGCGAAATTTTCAGTGTAGTTTGGATCTTCTTTTGCTGCTGGTTCAGTAAATATTGTTTTGAGAAAGATAAAACCTGCAGCTTCAGAATCTAGCACAAAAAACACAAAGTGCCGTCGGCTGAGAAAGGCCACATCTCACTGATTCTGATCTGTCGGCGGGTCCGCGCTTTGTGTTTACATCTTTGTGCAGAATGCGTGTGCCTGCTCTCATTTACTTTCTCCAAACTAAAATAGGTTTTATTTGATAAATCTATAATCAAAACCCACCCCTATTCCTTACCCCTTTATCATTTATCCATAATGTTAAGCAGGACACCTGTGAATATTTTGTTGTTTTAGCTGTAAAAGTGTCATAAAATCAGCTGTGAGTGTGTGTGCTTTTATCCCTTTTTTCAGGATTACTTCTACTTTCCACATCTGCTAGGTTTTTTTCTCTACTGTATACTATAAGAGTGTAATCGGGGATTAATAACAGAAAAGGGCAAAAAACAAACTTGAAATTTTACTGTTTTTTTAACTGAAAAAGGGACTCATAATGTACATGAATAAAAGATTTAGAATAGGCAATTTGAATTATTAATTGTAAAACAGAACAAAAACAATTTTGTGACCTTTGGCCCTGTGGTTTGTTTTTGGGCATCTCTTTTCTTCTAAATAAGTCCAGCTGTGTTGGGCCCCTGGTAGAGCTCTGGTTGGAAGAGACAGGTTGGAAAAACCTGTCATCGGCGACGGGTTGGGGGCTAAAAGGTTAAAATAAATAGGAACTGGCCAGAATTTGCATAAACTATCATAGCAGAACAAATATAAGAAATCTATCCGTTATCAAAATCAGAATCAAATGCTTCATTAGAATAAAAAAATGTAACTTTCTGGAAGGTAAACATGTGGTATAAAAGTAACATCTCAGAAAAAAAAAATATCATAGCAACAGAAAGACATGGTAGCAGATGTGATAGTCTCTGGCCTGCTTTGCTGCCTCAGGACCAGTAAGACTTGCTGTGTTAAATGAAACCAATTATGCTGTATACCAAAAAAAATCATGAAGGAGAATGTCTTTCAGAAAATATATCAAAGAATGTTTTCTGACTACTGTATAAAGAACAGTGGCAAGCAGAATGGGGAGGAAAAAAAACTTACTACAGCAGACATGAGACTGGAGTCCTCCAGTTTTCCATTAAGAGCCTCAACATCGTCTTGGGTTTTAAGAGGTAAAACAACCCCTTCAGGGACCTCCGTAACTGAACCGTTTTTCTGATTCAGCAAGGCATTTAACATCTTGCTATGAACCAGTTGAGTCTCCTTCACTTCCTCTAAAATGGCAAGTACTTTCGAGAACATGGCTTCACAAGTGGGGCTGGCGGCACTCCGGGCAGCGGGGCTGGCGGCACTCCGGGCAGCGGGGCTGGCGGCACTCCGGGCAGCGGGGCTGGCGGCACTCCGGGCAGCGGGGCTGGCGGCTACACTATTGTTTTTTCCAGAGGGTCGCTGAAGGAGTTGTTCTGGAGGCGTGGGTGGAAGTTCTTCATCTGAATCAGAAGGCTCACTTGATTCAGTGTGGCTGCTCAGTTGATTGATCAGTTTAACACTTGGCCTAGAAAGGTTAAGCACAGAACATTTATGACACTGCAGGAAATAAACTTCATCTTGTTTGTATGCTAGTACCACTTACTTTCTTTTTCTTATGCCATTCTCATTGTCCGTCAAGTCTGATGAATACTCTGCTTGATGCAACTTTGCCCTGGCATTTGCATAAGTTGCTATAACATAAATTGTACAGAATACAACATGTAAGATACAATGTAAAGAAGACATAAATCTTCAAAAACAATGACAATGAAAAAATGGTTTCCAGTAGAAAAGAATAGAATAATACTTTAATTGTCCCACAAGGGGAAATTTGGTTGTAACAGCAGCCAGAAAGACACATATACAAACAAACAGTACACAGGACACAGAACAGAAACATACAATAATACAGTAATACAGTGCCTTACATTTTCAAAAGCCTCCAAGTAAAAAAAAAAAAAAGTTCATGTATAAACTTTTAAAGAAAAGGAAATACAGATGTAGTGTACAAATAAAGTCAAACTTACCTGCATTTCCCATGACACGGACATTGCAGAGTATCCAGTTGCTGGTTGGTGGTGTTCCTTCCTTTACAGCCTTTGTCACATTCACCAATGAGGCAGGAGGCCACCAGCATCATTTTCTCTCTGCATCATGGAACCACTCTGATGGAATGATGTCTACCTTCTTGCAGCCATCACAGTCAACTTCATCCACAAACTCGACCACACTGAATGAAGACATCCTGTAAATGCCATTAAGTTACATGCTGTGTAGCTGAGGCAAAGCTACAAATGCATTACGAAAAGGTAACAAAATAATTGGTTTTGTAAATTTAGTTACAGGAGCACTAGCAAGATGACCTGACAGTTTTGACAACAAATGCACACCCAGAGATGTTGAATCAATAGGGTAGTTAAAAAACGCTGTTCCAGTCTCAAACAGTTCAAACAAAACATGTATTTCTCCGATGAACAGCACAATGTTCCGCACAACTGCAACTTTGCCTTCAAGATCAAAACAATTTGTTCCATTGGAGGTGGAGATTATTTGATTTCCATGTCTGTACATCTTGTACTGAAAAGAATGATGGACAAAAAATTCAGTCATCATAGGTCCAGATGTATGTGGCTGTGTGAGAACACCCTCTGGCATTTTGCAAGACCTGTGAGGATACAATTGCTTTTCATAAACTCGTCTGACAATTTGCTGTACAGGATCCTGTGGTCTTCTCACCATCTCAAATGGAAAACATGAAACCAAATCCAGAGGGCCATACTTTGTAGCATCATCTGCTAGGTGCAAAAGACTGTGTGTATTGTTAACTAAGAATTTAGTCCCATAAATCTTAGCAAAGTTGGCAACAAAGCATCTCAATAAATTTTTTGCATAATAACAGTACTCTTTACACAAAGGAGACAAAAGTATCCTCATAGCAGATGACAAAACCAGGAAGTTCTTGTACTGTGGATTGCACAGTTTCTGGAAAAGCACAACTGGTCCAGTATACAACAAAAATTGTCTTAATTCTGTAGCTTTCCATTGTCTGTACTCCATTAGGGACCGTGGCTTTCTGGAAAACGTGCGTGGCAGACTTTGCCTACACTGTTTTAAGTGATCTGAAATGGCAGACAGAGTAGAAGTAGGAACCCGACACTGCAATGGTCCCTTAATCCACAGGGCAAGTAATTTACGTACAATACCCAAGCAAATTAAATGCATATAGTCTAAGGGAAATTCTGAAACCATGCCAATGCCTAGCTCTTGAAGAGGTGATTTGGAGTTGTGGTGATCTTCATCTAACATTTCTTCAAACTGAGAATCTGATCTGAGACTTGAATCCATATCTGGAAAAATAACTTTCCCATCAACATAAACACCATACTGTGTACAGCGCTCACAAGAACTGTAGCCACCATGACCTTTGATGCATTTTAAATAAGCTCTAGCTGGGGTGTCACAGATAAAAGCATCTGGAAGGGGTACATTGAAGTGTTTTCCATTGAAAACAATACCAGTTTTTGTGACCTTTTTTACATCTTCTATAAAATCATGCATGTAGTCGTTCACCGACTCAGGTTTGCAGGGACCAGCATATATACCCATCATGAAAACATTTGCTTGTGGCAGTTCAACTATCTTACCTAAAATAGGCCACAGTTGCATATTAGAGCTCTTAAAGAGAGGCAAACCATCAACATTCACACGAATGGTTAATGTATCAGTTTTCAGTTCATGTTGATTTATCATTTTCAGTTCTGACAATACTGCACTTTCAAGACCAAAATGGTAGTAACTTCCCCTGCCAATCTGTTTCACTTCACAGTCTTTTAATGTACTGAGCAAAGTTCTGGGATCCTTTGGCAAATCTAGACCAAGCTCCAAAAGTATGGTTAAGAGCTCTGACAACACAGAATGAGACACATTTCGGTTTGCTGCCCATTCAGCAAGTTTCCTCTTAGCATCAGAGTCTGACTCCACATCAGGAAAGTCACAGTTTTGTTCTTCATCCGCTTCACTATCCATGTAAAAGTCATTACTATTAAAATCCAGAGGTAAATCTTCATCCAAGCTGTTACTCGAATATTCCTCTACATTGTCCTCTGCCTTGTTGATAGTCTCATCTTTATTTTCTATATCTTCAATATTTTCCACTGCTTCATCCACAATCGAATGTTTGTTCGCCACATCTTCAGTGTATTGCAAAGCCTGGTCCACGGCCTTCTCTGCAAGTTCCACAGCATCTAAGGCAAGGCTATGTAAATGCTGCTGAACTCGAACTTTAATTCTCCTTCTCCTTGTCCGTGATTTGGCAAGAAGGTAATCCATTTCACTAAAATACACAGAAGATTGTGTGCAGAATAGAAGTGTGAGCCATTTTCACACATACGGCAATCCAAAAAATTGCAGAAGATATTCTGAAGAGGAATACAGTAGCTTGCAAAAGTATTCACCCCCCTTGAACTTTTCCACATTTTGTCACATTGCAGACACAAGCAGGAATAATTTTTATTGGAATTCCATGTGAAAGACCAACACAAAGTGGTGTACACGTGAAAGTGGAATGAAAGTCATACATGATTCCAAATATTTTTTACAAATCAATAACTTCAAAGTGGGGTGTGCGTACCGTATTTCCCGGACTACAAAGCGCACCTGAATATTAGCCGCACAAGCTAAAATCAGGGGAAAATCCTGTTTTGTACATACATTAGCCGCACCTGACCAAAAGCCGCAGGTGTTTCAATGTTGACTCATCATATGTAAGAGAATATGCACAAAGGGAATTGTCAGGAAAGAGATGGCTGTTTGGAGACACACCCCTTTTATTAATATTTTGAAAAACAAGTTATGGGTACATATTTGCACATGTGCTGTGCTTCATAAATGAGTAACAAATGTATTACATAACAATAACCTACAGCACACCAGAAAAATAGATTCGGACTACCTTTTAGGCTCAGGTGCAGTGACACGGCTTTAACAAGAAGAAAAGTCAGTCATTCACCACCATCTTCCTGCGCTCTAAAACCACCAAAGTCCTCTTCTCCAGTGTCGGATACGAACAGGATCAGGATGGCTTCGTCATCCACTCTCAGCTTCTTTCCTTCGTTGTCACTTTCAAAACCAAAGAAATCCTCATTGTCATTGTCAGTGTCGGAGTCGAACACCCTCTGAAGGGCCGTGGCGCTGTCAGAATCCACCGGTGGAGTTGAGCACAACTTGCTTTTCGCAAGTTTATCGCCGCTCGTCATCCACGACTCCCGCTGAACGCGTAGCGCTACTTTGAAGTTTGTTTTTCGCGCTACTTGTACGGCACTATGTTGCCTGGCGGATGGACATGTGACCAACATACCACTCTTGAACCCCGATCCTTCCGCCAGGCAACGTAGTGCCGTACAACAGCGGAACAAACAAAACAAATCGTCTTACGATATCACAAAAATCATGGACAATCTATAGAAAAGCCGCACCTGACTAAAAGCCGCAGGGTTCAAAGCTTGTGCAAAAAGTAGCGGCTTATAGCCCGACAATTACGGTAATTATTCAGCCCCCTTTGGTCTGAGTGCAGTCAGTTGCCCATGGACATTGCCTGATGAGTGCTAATGACTAAATAGAGTGCACCTGTGTGTAATCTAATGTCAGCACAAATACAGCTGCTCTGTGACGGCCTCAGAGGTTGTCTAAGAGAATATTGGGAGCAACAACACCATGAAGTCCAAAGAACACACCAGACAGGTCAGGGATGAAGTTATTGAGAAATTTAGAGCAGGTTTGGGCTACAAAAAGATTTCCCAAGCCTTGAACATCCCACGGAGCACTGTTCAAGTGATCATTCAGAAATGGAAGGAGTATGGCACAACCGTAAACCTACCAAGACAAGGCCGTCCACCTAAACTCACAGGCCGAACAAGGAGGGCGCTGCAGAGAAAGAGAGAAATGCAGCCAAGAGGCCCATGGTGACTCTGGACGAGCTGCAGAGATCTACAGCTCAGGTGGGGGAATCTGTCCATAGGACAACTATTAGTCGTGCACTGCACAAAGTTGGCCTTTATGGAAGAGTGGCAAGAAGAAAGCCATTGTTAACAGAAAACCATAAGAAGTCCCGTTTGCAGTTTGCCACAAGCCATGTGGGGGACACAGCAAACATGTGGAAGAAGATACTCTGGACAGATGAGACCAAAAATGGAACTTTTTGGCCAAAATGCAAAACGCTATGTGTGGCCTAAAACTAACACTGCACATCACTCTGAACACACCATCCCCACAATTGGTCTTTCACGTGGGATTCCAATAAAATTGATTCATGTTTGTGGCTGTAATGTGATAAAATGTGGAAAAGTTCAAGGGGGCCGAATACTTTTGCAAGCCACTGTATTTGGAAACATTGTTTGTAAAAAACACTTCAGCCAGAGTGGAGCTTTTCCATCAATCTACACTGTAAAATGTATAAATCAGCAAGTGATAAATTATCACTGTTGCTGGTATTTTCTCAAAGAGTTGTATGTGATAGAAATTGCTGTTTATAGTCCTTCTGTACATCTGCATGTTGCTTGCCAATTAAAATCTATAATTGTGGGGATTCATATTCATGTGATACTTATAACAACAGTTATCAAGTATACCAATTTAACTTTGCTCATGTGCTTGAAGGAAAATGGTTATTTCCATGTATTTCCCCATTCTGCCTTTAATTTTGAGGAGTTCCTTCTAGCTGTTACAGTGCTATGGGCTCAAAATGTGGTCATAAATATGTTGTACTTGTAAATCAGGATTTGTATGTGTAAAAAAGATTTGTGTGTGTGTGTGTGTGTGTGTGTGTGTGTGTGTGTGTGTGTGTGTGTGTGTGTGTGTGTGTGTGCATAAAAAAAGATCTGTATGTGTAAAAAGAATTTGTGTGTGTGTGTAAAAAAGATTTGTGTGCTGACTTAGCCAAAAAAGAACCCTGCAAGTTACAAGTATGAATTTTGACCCTATTTTTCTTCCTTTCATCTGATTTGTGATTGACATGACATTGACCAATGTAACAATCCAATCAGAGAACAGATGGGTTTGGTTGCCGGAGGGGCGCTTTTTTGAACTGCAGGTCTTTGAAGGGAATAAATGCCCTTTTACATGCCAACCCAGCGTTTTCCTTCATCACCACGAAGGAAAACAGTCTGTGGTCGTCCGACTTTGGTGATTTTTGTGTCACAGGACTACGTGCATAATACAGGGACTTCCACAGCCTTTTCAACAGCGCTGCGGGGGGGGCAGTGTTTTTGAAATGACAGCTTTCATTACAAAGCTTTCTCCGTTATGAATTAGCATACATGTTTTTATTGAACATTTGAAGAACTAGCAAAAAACCCCAGAAACTCTTGTAGAGGACATAAAGTCAGAGATAGAAACGACAAGGAGCAGGTGCATCTAGTACAGGTAGAGCTGCTGCAAAAACCCACAGAGCTCAGCAGCCAGCGCTACAAATTCTGGATCCTTTGCTTTTAGTTAGCATTAGCAGCACATCCTGCGTCTGATGTGAAAGGACCTTTATGCTGCACGCTGTGACTCACAGCAATGGTCCTGGGTCAGCCCTGACTTTGTGTTAAACTAATCCTAAAGTAATAATGGTATTTCTAACCACTGATACACCACAACTTTATCCTTTCAACAGCTGCTGAAAATTAGGGGACCGAGCTGCTATCGGATATTTATATAGAGATCCTCCAGCTTCAAACTGTATCACCCTTCAAGGACCTGCAGTTCAAAAAAGCTCCCCTCCGACAGCCAAACCCATCTGTTCTCTGATTGGATTGTTACATTTGTGATTGACATGACATTGACCAATCAGATGAAAGGAAGAAAAATAGGGTCAAAATTCGTACTTGTAACGTGCAGGGTTTTTTTGGCCACACACAAATCTTTTTTACACACACAAATCTTTTTTTACACACACACAAATTCTTTTTACACATACAAATCCTGATTTACAAATACAAAATATTTATGACCACATTTTGAGCCCATATAGTGCACCTAAAACAAAAAATCTGCAGTGATTTACATTTGTTGAATGATCAATTTTGTAAATTAACAGTCTGTTTGTGTGCACAGCTTACAAAACTGTACTGTAAGGCTGATTGCATGGGATGATTGATTTTGATTGCATCTGATCTGATCTAAAATGTTGTTGCTTAAAAATAAAATCTGCAATACATGATAATTAAGAACATCAGCATAAAGACTTATTAAAAAGTAGATACACAATTTCTATAGAATGGAAAACAACTCAGTTAATTTTTGTTCCTATGAATACCAGCATCTTAAACAACTCCAACAACTATGACGAAAAACGCTTTCCTGCTCCCCTCACCATCCGCTGATTAACACTGAGCTGCTGCTGTCAACACCATCAAACTTATTTAATGTTTAATGTTATGTTATTTTTAAATCTTTACCAAAGCTTAACGACTATGGATGCTCACACCTGCTGTTAAAAAAACTGTTTGAAATTACAGGAGTAATTTCTTTTTTTTTTTAAAGCGGCACTGCATTTTTATTGGTTACCATGTTTATTACCACTTTTATCAGTAAAAACCTTCCTATAAAGTATAGATTTCAATTCAATTCACCTTAATGAGCTGCACTACTTACAGTCCTGTGAGCTCTGGTTACTGACAGCAGGTGTGAATGTTTGGAGTCCTAAACTCAGAGATTAGAATAACAAGGGAATGTAAAATGTTTTGATGCACCTGACAGCAGCAGCTCAGAGAGAACTCCAATTGTGAGGGGAGGAGCAAAACTGTCAGAGTTGTGGGACATGTGAAGAGAGCACTGTTGGCATTATGTTAGCACAAAACATTGAAATTTCAATAGATGTCTAATTGTGAAATTGGTCATTGACTCCTGCAGCTAAATAAACATTTATACCGATTACCAGAAGAAAAAAAATAGTAATGCACTCCTTTCACAGATGTCCCATTAACCATCACTTTTCAAAATAATCCGTGCAAGCTAATGAATATGGCTAATAAGTAATACAAATAATATGAAAATGACTTACATGTCAAAGATGGTGTTTGAGATCCCAAAGAATCTAAATGTCGTAAGGAAATAAAAGAAAGTACATGAGAAAGAAAAAGTTGCAAACGTTTCCATTTTTTCCAGGATAATTCAATATAGGAGATTTACTTACTAATCCACAAAATGAACAGTGTAATTATAAGTTTGAAATGCACTGCAAGTGTTTATATGGTAAACTGATCAACTCCAACAGCAAACACTGGCAGTGCAAAAATGTACCTAACTAGCTGACAGACTTTAAAGTCACGGGAAGATATATATAAATGGTGACATATCCCAGAACAAATCTGAACATAAAAATATTATTAATTGTCTATCTTCAGCAACTGTGTGCTGTACAAGCACTATAAAATTTTAACATGTTTCATTTACAGTTGAATGACACAAAATCACTTAGGGGGGCACATATGACCTGCAGGCTGCACTTTGGACATCCCTGCAGTAGACTGCTACATAGACTACTTAACTATGCATAGGGGGATATTTAGTGAAAGACTTAATTGTATTAAATAGTTAATTAAGCCATCAATGGGAGTTAGATTTAATACTAGTGTTTTACACAGCATTCAGCTATAGTAACATGTTCTGCATTTTCCTACATCACCATCTGATCTGAACAGCTGCACTTATTTATTAAATTAATAACTGCCTTGGACATTTTTCAGTAACCAATAACTAGATGGAACAGCACAGTATTTAAGGCTACGTCCACACATACACCAGTATTTGAAAGCGGAGACTTTTTTGAAACTCATGCAAGGGTGGAGATTTTCAAAAACCGATTTTGCGTTTAGGTGTGGATGAGGGAAACAGAGGAAACGCAGCATCAAAGGTCTGTGCCTTTTTTGACATCACACCATGTGCCAGGTTATTGCTTCGGTGAAATGAATTTCTACAATGACTTAGAAAAAATACCATTACTGTTAATTTTACTCTATGCAGTGTTTCAATGCTTACATACACACAGTTACTGTCCCTCCACACATAGGACTCAGTTCTGCTTCTATGCACCATCTTTGTTTACTCTTTCCCACCCAGGCTTCATGACTTCTGATTGGCCAACATTTCTACACATTAGGAATATATCGCCACCTGCTGCTTTAGCATGTTCCTAGCAGCGTTTTGGCTTTTACGAGTGGATGGGATTTTTTTTTTTTTTAAGGAAAACAGAAAATGTCCGTTTTCAAAATTACCCATGTACGTGTGGACGTAGCCTAGGAGAGTGATCCAGGCAGTGTTTAGGCTGAAAAAGCTGTGTTTGTTCCCCCCCGCCCCCCTTCTTTTTGCACACCATAAATCCATCTGATAACATTACCATTTAAGCTGCAGGCATCTACTGCAGTAATTTAAACAATCATCTCATATTTTACACCCCTATAAAGTGAGCTTGCCACATTGCACATGTATGTCACGTGGTACTGTACGACTAACTGCCATTTTGTTTACTGAGTAGTGCATAATGGCCGCATTACCTGAGCGGGAATCCACTAAAGCACAGTACTAAAAAATAAAAAAATCATTACTTTTTGAATTAATTAAAAATAGCTGGTTGCAGATGCACAGAGGGAGAAAAAACGCGGTGTACATTATATTACGTAAATTCACAAACTGCATAGAGATATTGGTGTGATGGAAACAGAATAAGATAAGATAAAATGTACTTTACTGAGTAGAATATAGGCAGTAGGAGTTTTGTGAGTAACTTTTAATTATATTCGCCAAAGACAATGACAGTAAATTAACCCAGTTTCACCTGCTATCTAAGGATGTTATATGCCTCTCTCCCTTATACCGTTTAGGACAAGTATAGAAAGCAACTAAAATAACCATTGATGATAACTTCAAACCTTCAGTATTTACCTTGGTGTTAGTTTTAAATTCCTTTAAATAATCGATGTCCTCCAGGAACCAGCAAGTCAAAAATCTGCTCACAACTGAGGACAGACCACACTAGTCCATAGGCGGCGCAATCTGCTCCTCCCTCATTTCAACAAAAAAGACTGCGAAGACTGGTTGCTAGTGATGTGCGGATCGATCCTGAAATATCGATTCCTCCGATACCAGTCATTTATGTTCTAGAATCGATTCTCACATTAAAATATCGATATTTTAGTAATTTAGGGTAAATTTGTAGTTTATCATTAACAGGAACACAGTGGAAAGAAACTATCCGGTTGTTCAGTCTGACGTCACTAGCCGTGTCTGGGTCTAAACTCCGCTGCAGGTCCATATATCAAACGATCACTATGGCATTACTGAGAGTTGAAAAACTGTCTAAAGTCTTTCATCTTTAATAAAATGATCAGTGTTCTGCTCTACCGGGTGTAACAATTGAGTTTAACATCCAGGCATCCATGAAAACGGAATTTATGACATTTAACGGAGTTAGAAGTTAGCAGGGAGTTAGCTCGCTAGCTTCTATCTAAATAAAATATAGCATGTCCTGACTGCGGGGTTTTGGAAACAAATTCAAACGTACAGCTCTGTTATCACTTCCAACATAAATGAAGACAGAAAACTAAACAGCAGTGACGATTAGGGTTGCCAACCGTCCCTTAAAATACGGAATCGTCCCGTATTTCGAAACAAAAGTACACGTCCCGTATTGAGCTAATAAGGGACGCACTTTGTCCCGTAATACAGTGAGAATCAAAAGTAGTCTATAAATGTTAATGGAATTAACGCTTTGTTGGAAAGCATAATTCCCAGCCCCTCTCCTGCTTTGTGACCAATGAGCTGACAGCACACTTATGACAATTCGAGTATGACAATTCAGATTACCGCTCATCTCATTGGTCGAGGAAAGGTCGCTTGCGGAGAAAATACCGGAAGACAACAGATGACCACAACAAGAAGCATGGCCAACAGGGAAACAAACGCCGACACTGCGGTGCAAGTCTCGGACGACAGTACACCTAAAGCTGGGCAAACACTGTGCGATTTTTTTCAGTCACGTTATTCAGCTCCTGCTCAAACTGCACGATTGACTCGCAGAGGTTAGAAGTTGGTAGGTCACGATGCAGGGTCTCACACTCTCACCGATGCTCTGATGCGACCTGAGTGCGCACACTGTGCCTCCATAAAATGAAGTTTATAACAGAAAATCTGTCGCTCGCGCTCTCTCTCTGTCTTTCAATCACACAGACACACCACCACCATCAACTTTGCTAAATTGCTAATGAAAAACATTGATCAGGCAGCTGTGATTGAGCAGCAGTGTAGATCCAACTATTTTCACGGTTGTTGTGGTCGTGATAATTTTGTGATGCCACATCGAAAAGGCTCGGATGAGCTTTCCAAAGTTCTACAAGTTGTGCCTCCATCGCTTGTGTCCAGATCACACGCTGCACTGCCGTGCTGCTCCGTCTTTTTCACCGACGTTTACGTGTTTGCGCGTGAGCAGTGTGAGCGCCTGTGGTGAGACCCTCACGAGCGATTGATGATCGGGAGCTGGTCGTGAGGTGTTAATCACTTCTCTTTACCCCACGTATACTACACGACGCACGATGAAGGCCAAAATCGGTCCGATCACTCAAAAATCGGCTCAAAATGGGCCAAAAACCGCACAGTGTGAGCCCAGCATTAGAGCAGCAATGTTTGTTCCCCTCAGAGAAAGGGAAGAATGGGAAAAGGAAAACACCTGGCTGGAAAAAGTTAATATGGGCATGTGCAGTGAATATCAGCGCTATGTGGCCAGAAGTGTGATAATATAATTTATTTTGTGTAATAAACAACTGCAAGGATAGATGATTACAACAAATAGATGACTAATACATAAAAGTAATACATAGATGAATAATGATGATGAGTTATGATGCATAATCATGGGAACAAGCGGGTTTACAAACAGGAGCAGCTGATTAGAAAAGCTGAAATAATACCTCAACTGAAGCCAATTGTACTAAATGCACTAAATGTGCACTGTTACAAGAATATTTTTCTTTCTATTGTTTTCTATTATTTTAAGTTAAGCAGGACAGAGTTCTTTTAAAGAAAGATTTACTTATATTCTCAAAAGTTAAGCATGACAGGCTTCTGTTTAAGAAAGAGACCTGTTTTACTGTGTTAATGTTGTCATTTTGAGCTAAAAATAAATGGCTAAATGATCATTTGTTTCACATGTGTTCATATCACAAAGAATAGAATATGCATCTACTTAAATCAACTTCAAGTCAAATGGTTAAAAAAATAATTTCACACACAAAAAAAAAGCTAGAAAATTCACCAAACTGGGAAGGGTGAAGACAACTGGGTCGCCCGGCCCTGGCCACGAGGTGTCCCTTATTTATTTTTCAGGGAGTTGGCAACCCTAGTGACGATTGTTGGGTTACTGAAGTTTGGCTAGCTGGTATATAATGATGTGCTACGTGACCGCTAGCGACACAGCTATGTTAGCATAATATAAACAAGCTAACTTTTTTTCCACTCGATAAAAGTTAACGTGAGTGTTCTCGGTGGTCAGGAACAAATGTAATCGCATGGCAGGATGCTGTAAAAGGACCAGACTTCAGCCAGGAGAACAACTGAGATAATCCATCCACAATACGAGGTCAGTCATTCATATACTGCTGCATGGGCTGGGCTGTAGCTACATCCTAAGATTTTACAAACTGAGCTTAAATAAATGATTAGTGGTAATAAAAGCCGAGGGAGGTCAACAGTGATCACTGACTGTTTTAGGAGCTTTTTGAGACTAAATAGAAGAAAATACATAACATTAAACATGTTTTTTTTTGTTTTTTTTTTTGGCCTGTCCCGTTTGGCTCTTTTGCCATCAGAATTGTTGTCTAAAGGCAAAGAAAGATGCCCAACGGATTTACTTTACCAAACTGACCATCCCAGCCTTGCCGTAATGGTCCATTTGATTCACCTTTTATTGTTTATTTTATTTTCACTTACTGAATACGGGACAGACTTGACTGGGGGAAAGAAGGGGAGAAAGAAAGAGGGAAAGAGAAACAGCTGAGAAGAGGGACGGGGGAGAAGGGCAAAAGACAAAAACCAACAGAACGGGCAGAGAAAAAAAATGCATCTATCGATCACCTGGGTCACCTGCTGAGAAAGAAAAAAGAAAGCAAGCAGAAGAGAACAAGAGTAATAGAATAAACAACATCACAATGATATATGGGAATATGACAGTAAATACTAAATGTTAAACATTATTGTGCAGCACATAAGATCAACAGAACACAGTGTGCTTTGAGGTAGGAGCCAAAAAGGGTGTAGTTTGTGGGTGTGATCACCCGTGTGTACACCTGTGAGCATGGACGCGCTTGTTTTTTGTTTTTTTAAAAGGTTCCTTCATGTAATAATCTGCTAGAGGGTGTGGGGGGGCCACAGCCCCGTCCTCCAGGGCGTGAAGCAGGTGTGGAGGAGATCAAAACTCCAGACATCCAGAGGCCCCCAGAACACAAGAGACCAAGGAAGACCAACAGAGGGGCAGCTGCGCCACTGTCCCGGAAAGAGCTGAGGAGAGTCCCAGATGAGGGCTCACTCAGCAGCCGCGGAGCAGAAGCCAGGGGGAGTTGCAGTGACGCGCCCGTGAGCTCCGCCGGCAGCCAGCTGCGCCTGAGTGACCGAGCCCCAGGCCGAGAGGCCGGGGGCACCCCACCTCCGAAGTGGCCCGAGCGAGCCCCAGGCTCCAGGCCCCGATAAGCGGCCGCCAAGGAGTGAGCCGGTGTGTACCTGGACGCCCATCCCCGGACACAAAGAACCACCAACGCACCGATGTCTGAGGGGGTCCGCCACTGGCAGGGGAAGTGGTGGTAGGGGGAGATAGGCCTCCAAACCTTGGAGGGCCTGAGATGTCCCCAGAGAGGTGGCGCCTGACACCCAACCTGACATATAGACACAGACATACAGGCACACACAGATACAAACATCCATTCCCACCGTCATGCTCTCATATGCACTTACTCCACACTCAACCAACGTGGAGACAGACATAAAGAGACGTTGTACACACGATCACACTCCCCAAGCGTACTCTACAAACCGGGTCTAGGTGCCCTCGCCCCTGGAGGGGGGAACTGCACCCAGACCCAGGTGGTGTTTCCCTTTTCCCTGCGGTGGGGGGAGGCAGACCGCCCCGACTCCGCAGCAGCAGGAAGGCTCCACACTCCAGACCGCAGTCGGACGGCCAACTCCTCCTCCTAGCCCCCCTGCTCCAGCAGGTCGCAGAGAACGGGGGTGAGAGAAGACTCCAAACCTCCCTCCACCCGCTCATTGTAATGTTGATGCATGTGTGTTCTAAGGTGCATTTAAAACCCAGGAGGGCATGGAGCTACCTGCCAGAGAGCAGCAGGTAAGCGCATGGTCCCTCCTGCTAGCCCTCAATGTCTACGTGTATTTAAAATTGAGAGGTGGGCAACGATGCCAGGGGTGGGGTGTACACCCTGATGGTACTTTGGACTCCGTGTATCGTGCCCACCCCCAAGATCCTATATGTATGTGTAATGAGAGTGTGAGTAATGTGAATGTCTAAGTTGTGGGATAAAATTGAGGCAGAGGCAGCCAGAAGGGGACAGAGGGAGGGGTAGCCTCCTCTGCACCCTGGTGACATACCCCTACTCCAAGGCCCTGCATGTGTGGGTGGTTGTGGTGGAGCGGGAAGAGGGAGGCAGCTGGAGATGGGGAGGGAAGGAAGGGAGGGGCAAGTGACCCCTCCCTGGGGCCAGCTCCCCCGCTGACCCCAGTAGGCACCCCCATACTCCGCGACCCGCCAGGGAAAGGGGGCCCAGGCCCATCCAGACCGGGCCCAGTGCAGCAGCGCCGCCCGGCCCCACAGAGCCCGGGACAGTCCACCCAACCCCACCACAGAGAAAACTGCACCCACCCCACCATCCACTCATCTTCCAGACTACATAAGACAATAAACACCCAGGCTGAGATCTTCCTCCACCTCTCCTGTATCTCCCCCTCCTGCAGAGGGAGCTCCTGAGGAGAGGAAAGCTCCTGCAAGATGTGACAATCTCCCCCACCAGTTGAAGAGCCCCCCAGGTGGCTCGACGCACCGGCGGCACCCTGCTCCAGGGCTGGGCCCCCATGCACCCACCCGCCCACAACCCCGGCAACACACCAACCAGGACCCAAGCCCCCGAGGCCCAGTCCGGGTCCCAGCCCAGAGTTCATGAGGACTGTTTTCTTGGCTATGCATAGGGCAGTGAAAACCATATGGGCGATATTCTTTTCTGAAGTGACATTATCTAAGCTGCCCAACAAACACACTAAGGGGGAAGTTGGAATGTTACATTTCAGACACTTCGATAAGTCTTCACATATCTTGCGCCAAAACTTCTGAACTGGTGGACAGAACCAAAGAGCGTGGA
This sequence comes from Diplotaxodon limnothrissa, assembly GCF_057381915.1. NCBI lineage: Eukaryota > Metazoa > Chordata > Actinopteri > Cichliformes > Cichlidae > Diplotaxodon > Diplotaxodon limnothrissa. The sequence continues at coordinate 3,180,164 of NC_140598.1, read as the reverse complement.
TATAATTGTCCGGTGAATTGGTTTGGCAGTGTGAGCAGTTGTTGGTAGACGTAAAGCCCATCTTGAACATCCGATGACCTGTATAGTGTACTCTATGTAATATTTTGTATTGAATTAATTGAAGACTGGGATTTCTAATTAGATGAAAGGTTTTTAAGCAAATCTGAGACCAGAAGTTTAGGTCTAAGTTAACTGATAAATCCGCTTCCCATTTTGCAATAGGAAGTGATATTGATTCATCTGTTTTAGAAAGCATTCTGTATATTTTGGATAGTAATTTGGGGGGTTTAAGAGTAAGAAATTGAACCACACTTGGTGGTGTTTGTAGTTCAACTTGACCCGGTTTAAATTTCTTTTTTACTATGGATTTAATTTGTTGATATTCTAAAAATCTTTTCTTGTTGATCCCATATTGTGTAACTAGTCCGTCAAATGAAATAAATTCTGTTCCTTCTAGTATATGTTCTAAATATTTGATTCCTTTATCACTCCAATCTGAAAAGTTTATCATATTATTGTTTTGTAATATGTCAGGGTTGTTCCAGATAGGTGTACGTTTGCATGGGATTAATGAAGACGCCGTCAATTTTAGAAACTCCCACCATGCTGTCAGAGAAGAGCTGATGTTGATGCTTTTAAAGCATTCATGTCGTTGGATGTTTGAGCTGATAAATGGTAGGTCTGAGATCTCTAGATTATTGCAGAGTGCTTGTTCTACATCTAGCCAAGGTTCATCTAAGAGGGTGTGTTTTAGCCATCCTGAGATAAACTGAAGCCTGTTGGCTAAGAAGTAGTGCTGAAAGTTAGGCAGTTCTAGTCCTCCTTTATCCTTGGTCTTTTGTAGTGTTTTTAAGCTTATACGTGGGGGTTTATTTTTCCAAAGGAATTTGGACATACATGAATCTAGAGATCTGAACCAATCTTGTGGCGGTTTAGTTGGGATCATTGAGAATAAATAATTTATTTTTGGTAAGACCATCATTTTTATAGCGGCAACCCTTCCCATGAGTGATATGGGTAGACATTTCCATCTAGCCAGATCATCTTCTACCTTCTTTAAAAGTGGGATATGGTTTAATTTAGTTAGATCTGCAAGCTTGGGAGAAACATTAATACCTAAATATTTTATATTTCCCGATTGCAGTGGTGTAGAAGAGGAATTATGGAAGGAGCAATTAATCGGTAGGACTGTAGATTTTGACCAGTTAATTGAGTAATCTGATATTCTTGCAAAAGAGTTTATCAATTCAATCACCCCAGAGATATTGGTTTGTGAATTTTGGAGAAAGAGTAACACATCATCTGCATAAAGGCTGATTTTATGTTCCACGTTCTTGCATTTTATGCCCTTAATTACTGAATTCTGTCTAATTGCTGCTGCTAGTGGTTCAATAAAAATTGCAAATAGTGAAGGGGAGAGTGGGCATCCCTGCCTGGTGCCCCTCAAGAGACAGAAGCTGGAGGATGTCTGGTCATTTGTTCTAACACAAGCTGTTGGGGAATTATATAATATTTTTAACCAGTTTATGAAAGAGGATCCAAAACCAAATTTGTGTAAAGTTGCAAATAGAAATTTCCAGTTAACTCTGTCAAATGCTTTTTCTGCGTCTAAAGAGAATATTGTAGTTTCTAGGTTTTTACTGTATGAGTAGTCTATCAAATTAAGTAATCTACGTGTATTTGTTGATGAGTGCCTACCTTTTATGAAACCAGTTTGGTCAGGATGAATTAAGAGGGGGGTTATTTTCTCCAGTCTCTTTGAGAGAGCTTTGCAGATTATTTTAAGGTCTACATTTATAAGGGATATTGGACGATAGCTTGAGGGATATACAGGGTCTTTGCCTGGTTTTAGCAGGAGATTAATGTTTGCAGAATTCATATTTGATGGAAGTCTGCCCTTTTCTTTAATTTCCAACAACGTTCTGTAGAAAACTGGTGCTAGAATCGACCAGAATTCTTTGTAGAATTCTGCAGGAAAGCCATCTGGACCTGGAGCCTTATTATTGTGCATACTTATCAGGGCTTATATATGACACGCCCATTAAAAGGGCCCAGAGAGATGGAGTTAGGGATGGAAACAATATGACCTGCTCCATCTCTCCGCATTCGTACTTTGAATTTTCTTACTCCGTACCATAAGCCGAATTTGTCAACCGGCTTCACAGGAGGTTGCAAGACTTCACAGTACCTTTGTAGATAGAGCTCAATGTCTTGGTCCGGAACTCTTCCTGTCCAAAATTTCACCACAATTGTTGTGACTTCTAGCTGGACTGGAGATTCTACAGACCATTCCTTCCACTTAGGGTGATTTAAGTTGGTATGATGAATTTCCAAAAAACGTCGTAAGGGGGCTTCTTGAAGGAAGCACAACTCAAACTCTTCTATTGGGTAACGAAATGAAAGCATAGATGTCCTGGGGGTTGTGGGATAAAAAGGGGATGTTTTTCTGTTATTTTAGTATCTGCATTATTAGTTCATCAGAATCATATAATCAGCTTTGCATTAAACATTTATTGAAGCTTTTGACCTTACATTAACCTTTACATTACAGTGATTGTTATAACCTTAGGTTAATCTTTTATTTACAGGTACCAGAATAATCATATGATCTTTCATTGCAGGTGTAACCCTGATCATCTCACACATATTGCAGTTTGTTGCTCATTGTAGAGTTGTGCTCAAGTTAATAAAGGTTAAAAGCTACAGTCAGCGCGAATGTCTGGCTGATCTATGGAGGGGAAAGGCTTTGAGCATAGAAGGCCGCACGCGCTTACACAACACTGATATAATGTTATTCTTTGTGATTCTGTATTCAGTTATATCTTTTGTTATGTTTTAAGTAGTGGCAGTTGATTAAACAATATTCATTTAATATTACATACTTGATTCAGAGCATTACACACTGATCACCTTAATCAATTTGGAAATCCTTGTAGCTGCAATGTTGTGTCTCCGCAGGGGGACAGTTGGCTCCAGGAGACAGGTGGGAGTGCCTGTCCTCGGGAAGGAGCGAATGTTCTTTTCTGTGTTAAATAAACTGTCAACATTGATTGTATTGCACCTGTCTTACGCATGAAGGGGCGTTCTAATACCCTGATTTCATAAAACTATGGAAATGTGGTTTTTGAGGAGAGATCTGAGGCTGTCTGCGTACGGTGTCCATCTCCCACTTGTGTGATCATTAAAATCATTGTTTGACTCAACCCGGCCGGACCAGTGTTGTTCTTTGGGTTTTTCCTCTTGTGTCCATCCCCAATATTTGAATCCATAACAGGGTTTACCCAAGAAGATTGGAAAAGGAGTTCCTCCGCCACATAATCGCGGGAAGGTGGATCGTTACTTCCACCATATTTCAACCTTACCCATAGGTTGTCAAATTTAGAGGCATAGGGTAAAGGTACATATTATCTTGTTTCTTTATGTTGTTGTGGGTTCTTAAGAATGACACCATTACTTGAAGAGAAGGTATTTTATCGAACTGTAGTTCACATATAAACAAAGCTTCGCCATCACGGTCTACTCCGAGGTAACTCCCGTTGCTCTCTAGCTCCCCCTACAGTCTAGGAGTATTAACAACATAAAACATGATACTAGGCAAATAAGGATTTGCTGTTATCATTACATCTTCCTTTTTTTTCAACAATAAAATAACATACCTACTTTCACAAACATAAACAGTCTCTATTTGTTTTTTATTTGTTAAATCAGGCTTTATCAAAGTAACGTTAACAACACAAGTAGTTTTCAACAATTATGGTCCATTCAACACTAGTAACCAAACATAGTGAAACTTGCATAGATACTATGACATCATCTTCCAAACAACATGTCAACACATTACATCTGTTCAATCAGTCTCATAGGTGGCTTTACTTGTCTTACAGATCTTCTCAGTGTTTGTTCTTGTGTATGTGTAGGTGTTTCAGGTGATAGTGTCTCATGTGTGTGTTGGGGTTGTTCAGCAGCCTCCAACCTCTGCTCCACTACTACTGGTCCCTTAATAAGATCTCGGCGATTTCTTCGCAGTATAGCTCCATCTTCTGTCTGAATGATGTATGATCGTGGTTGATCTTTCCTTAGAACAGTCGCTTTCTGTGCCCATGCGTTGGATTTGTCTTTGAATCTCACTTGATCCCCAGCATGCAGTTCAGGTAGGTGTTTTGTTCCTCTGTCATAATAGAACTTCTGCTTTGCTTTTTGTTGCTCCTTAAACTTCTTCACGCTGTTTCCCTCTTTTGTTTCAAGCAGATTATCCTGAATGGACAGGTTTGAGCTCAGGCGTCGTCCCATAAGAAGCTGTGCTGGTGACATACCACACTCAAGTGGCGTTGTGCGGTATACTAGCAGGCTTTGGTAGAAGTCAGCACCACTGTCTCTCGGCTTACTCATCAGCCTCTTCACTGTTTGGACGGACTTTTCCACTAGTCCATTAGATTGTGGGTAGTGCGGGCTTGATGTTGTGTGAACAAAGTCCCATTCTTTGGCAAACTGTCCAAACCTAATATTGAAGAATTGTGGTCCATTGTCTGTGAACACTTCACTTGGCACACCGTGTCATTCAAATACAGCTTTCATAGAGGTGATTACAGCCTCTGCTGTTGTTGTTTGCAGTCTACATACTTCCGGATACAAAGAGTAGTCGTCTGTGACCACAATATAGTCCTTTCCTCCAGACACAAAGAGGTCAGCCCCCACTTTCTGATATGGTCGGTCTGGCACTGGGTGCGGCTTTAGTGGCTCGGCAGGATTGCTTGCTGTTGAACAGTTCGACACTTCATTTGTCACATCCTGATTAATCCGTGGCCAGTACATCACCTCACGTGCTCTCCTTTTACATTTTTCCATGCCTAGATGCCCTGCGTGTATCTTTTTGAGCATCTCTCCTCACAGGCTCTTTGGGATGACAATTTTACTTCCCTTGAACACCACATCATCCACTACAGACAGTTCTGCTCTGCAGTTCCAGTACTCTTGAATAGCAGGTGAGCAGTTTTGCTTACAGCTGGGCCATCCATCTATGATGGTTTTGCGCAGTGCTTGTAACGTTCCATCTTTGCTTGTCTCCGTTCTGATGAGCTCCATCTTCCCTTCTGCAACAGGAAGTGCACTTGTGACCATGCTCACATATGCTCTTACATCCTCATCCATCTTGGTGTTCGCTGGCTCATTCGGATCAACAGCTCGGGATAATGTGTCAGCTGTGTACATCAGCTTGCCAGGTGTGTACATCACATTAAGCGTGTAACGTTGCAGCCGGATCATCATTTTTTGGATTCTCAGTGGAGTCATTTAGTGGTTTTTGGAACAATGCTATCAGTGGCTTGTGGTTAGTTTCAACACTGATGGCCTGCCCGGACACAAACTGGTGAAATCTCTCACGGGCGTACGTTATGCTGAGCAGTTCTTTTTCAATCTGTGCATATCTTGTCTCTGCGTCTGTCATGGATCGCGATGCATATGCAACAGGCTGCCACTCATCATACTTCTGCAGAAGAACAGCTCCAAGCCCACTCTGTGATGCATCTGATGAGATCTTAATAGGTCTCATTGGATCATAAAACTTCAGAACTGGTTCCTTTGTAAGCAGATCTTTCAAGTCACGCCATGCTTTCTCATGTCCATGATTCCACTCCCATTCGATTCTCTTTTCAGTTAGCTGTCTCAGTGGCGCCATTTTTTCTGAGAGATTGGGTATGAATTTTCCCATGTAGTTTATCATGCCATTACATCTCTGCACATCTTTCTTGCATTGCGGCCTCGGCATGTTTTCAATTGCAGACACCTTTTGAGGATCTGGTCTGATGCCTTCACTGCTCAGGATATCTCCAATGAATGTCAGTTCCTTCGCCCCAAATTGACATTTCTCTTTGTTCAGCTTCAGATTGGCTTTTCTGGTTGCTTCAAGAACATTTCTCAGCTTTTGTGCTACCCCACACAATGATGTCATCCATTGACGTGTCGACTCCCTCCAGGTGTTCATAGATCATGTGTATTGTTTTGTGATACACCTCAGGTGCTGAAGCAATCGCAGTCGCCGGAATCTGTACCTGCCAAATGGGCTGTTGAACGTGCACAGTTTTGAACTTGCTTCGTCCAGCTTCAGTTGCCAAAATCCTGATGAAGCATCTAGCTTGCTAAAGTACTTCGCGTTTGCAAACTGTGACATTATCTCTTCTCTTGTAGGTAGTTTGAAATGTTCTCTCTTTATTGCTCTATTCAGATCTCTAGGATCCATGCAAACTCTGAGCTTTCCAGTCTTTTTCTCCACAATAACAAGAGAACTCACCCACTCCGTTGGTTCATCGATCTTTTCAATCACTTCCAGGTTTTCCATCCTGTCCAACTCGGCTTTCAGTGGCTTTTGTAGAGCAAATGGTACTTTGCGGCATGGATGAATGACTGGTGTTACACTTTCATCGACTCTGATTGTGTGTTCTCCAGCAAGGCAACCAAGTCCCTGAAATAGGTCACCATATTCCTTCATCAACTGATTATAGTCCATGTCATCATCAGTTTCCACAACGAGCACTCTTTTCACTAGGTTCAGACTCTCACAGGCATGTAACCCTAGTATAGGCTGCACAGTCTTCGGCACCACAATGAATGTTAGCGTGTGCTCCTTGTCTTTGTGTGTCACTTTAACCATGCATTTTCCTTTCACAGGTATTTCTGCACCTGAGTATCCACTCACTTTCACCTTCGTTGCATGCATTTTAGGTCTAGGTCTGATTTTCTTGAACTCTGCTTCTGATATGACATTCACTTGAGCTTCAGTATCCAGCTTGACTGTCATGAGTGTGTCATTCACTTTGAGTGTCATTATCCAGTCCTTTTCACCTGTCTTATTGTCTGTCACTGCAGCTACATAGAGTTCCTCTGTGTCTTCTTCATCCACAGTATGGACTGCACTTTGTTTCAGGGTTTGAGCTTTGCAGCACCTAGCATAATGGTTATTTTTGTTACATGTCTTGCATCTTTTCCCATATGCTGGACATTTTTTAGGAGGATGTTGCATTCCGCAGCGACCACAAGTCTTTTCTTTTCTGTCCCTGTTTGCTGGCGATGTCCATTGCAGTTTCATTTCAGCGGCAGCACTCTCCTTTTTGACTCTTTGTGTGTTCTTATTCACAGCATCCACTCTGCAGCTGTCACTAAGCAGTTCTTTAGCTTGTGCCCTCACTGTTTCAGCAGAGGTGGGACCAAGTCATTGTTTTGCAAGTCTCAAGTAAGTCTCAAGTCTTTATCCTCAAGTCTCAAGTAATGTCTCAAGTAATGTCAGGCAAGTCAGAGTCGAGTCTCAAGTCACTGGTGTAAAAGTCCGAGTCAAGTCACAAGTCTGAAACTTTGAATTTCAAGTCCTTTCGAGTCTTAAAAAAAAAAAAAAAAACGAAAAAATAATGTTGCAGTTATGCTAAATGTAAATATTAGACCATGTAATTTTAAAATCTGTGTTTTTCTCAACACATGACAAAATAGTGAACTTAGAAAATATACACAAATTGTGAAATTGCACCTCTTTAAAATGCAGCTCAATTAAACCTAGCTCCAAGAATAATTTTCACCGACAGTTCTGAGATAAGCTGCATGTTATTCTTGGATGCGGTTGTAGGACCAGCTTTAAAATCGCATGACAAAAATATCATACACATTAAAAAAAACTGCATCACCAACGTAGCCTGGACAACATTTGCTAGTTAGATGAAGTCAGCTATCTCATCTTAGCATATTTATATGCATATTTATAATCATACGGTTCTTGGAGTGAGTGCATACACTCATGAAGTTTAGTAACTTCAGGTCACTGCAACAAGCCCAGGTACAGTTTACCGACGGATGGGTACAGGACCTTGAAATGCACCGTGTAGAACGAAAGACCATCGTACGTATCATAAGTTTACCAGTCTCACAAATTGTCGTCATAAATACACATTCCTTAACCGTTTATTAATAGGACCTTTGAGCTCAACGGTAATTAATTAGTAGTGGAAATAATTTCTGGTACCCATCACAGAAATGTAGCAGCGACAACAATATTGTATGCTGTAATCGTACTGGGCAATTAGTGATACAAAAAACCTGTTTTATCCTGTGAATAAAAGTATATGTTTTTGTCAATGTACCATAATAACAGAAGCGAAACGCAATATTGTGTCAGGACAATTCACTATTTATGCACAATAAATAAAGGAGCATAGCGCGACCATTTCTGTTCAGCGCCAGACTTGCTTGTAACCTATATCACTAATTATGTTATGAAAATGACGTATTAACTACTAAAAAACACTGACCTTCGTGTAAATGCTTGGAGCAGACTAACCTGTGAGCTGGAGTGTTCTGGGACGTTATACAGTGGGGCAAAAAAGTATTTAGTCAGCCACCGATTGTGCAAGTTCCCCCACCTAAAATGATGACAGAGGTCAGTAATTTGCACCAGAGGTACACTTCAACTGTGAGAGACAGAATGTGAAAAAAAAAATCCATGAATCCACATGGTAGGATTTGTAAAGAATTTATTCGTAAATCAGGGTGGAAAATAAGTATTTGGTCAATAACAAAAATACAACTCAATACTTTGTAACATAACCTTTGTTGGCAATAACAGAGGTCAAACGTTTACTATAGGTCTTTACCAGGTTTGCACACACAGTAGCTGGTATTTTGGCCCATTCCTCCATGCAGATCTTCTCGAGAGCAGTGATGTTTTGGGGCTGTCGCCGAGCAACACGGACTTTCAACTCCCGCCACAGATTTTCTATGGGGTTGAGGTCTGGAGACTGGCTAGGCCACTCCAGGACTTTCAAATGCTTCTTACGGAGCCACTCCTTTGTTGCCCGGGCGGTGTGTTTTGGATCATTGTCATGTTGGAAGACCCAGCCTCGTTTCATCTTCAAAGTTCTCACTGATGGAAGGAGGTTTTGGCTCAAAATCTCACGATACATGGCCCCATTCATTCTGTCCTTAACACGGATCAGTCGTCCTGTCCCCTTGGCAGAAAAACAGCCCCATAGCATGATGTTTCCACCCCCATGCTTCACAGTAGGTATGGTGTTCTTGGGATGCAACTCAGTATTCTTCTTCCTCCAAACAGGCCGAGTTGAGTTTATACCAAAAAGTTCTACTTTGGTTTCATCTGACCACATGACATTCTCCCAATCCTCTGCTGTATCATCCATGTGCTCTCTGGCAAACTTCAGACGGGCCTGGACATGCACTGGCTTCAGCAGCGGAACACGTCTGGCACTGCGGGATTTGATTCCCTGCCGTTGTAGTGTGTTACTGATGGTGACCTTTGTTACTTTGGTCCCAGCTCTCTGCAGGTCATTCACCAGGTCCCCCCGTGTGGTTCTGGGATCTTTGCTCACCGTTCTCATGATCATTTTGACCCCACGGGATGAGATCTTGTGTGGAGCCCCAGATCGAGGGAGATTATCAGTGGTCTTGTATGTCTTCCATTTTCTGATGATTGCTCCCACAGTTGATTTTTTCACACCAAGCTGCTTGCCTATTGTAGATTCACTCTTCCCAGTCTGGTGCAGGTCTACAATACTTTTCCTGGTGTCTTCGAAAGCTCTTTGGTCTTGGCCATGGCGGAGTTTGGAGTCAGACTGTTTGAGGCTGTGGACAGGTGTCTTTTATACAGATGATGAGTTCAAACAGGTGCCATTCATACAGGTAACGAGTGGGGGACAGAAAAGCTTCTTACAGAAGACGTTACAGGTCTGTGACAGCCAGAGATTTTCCTTGTTTGAGGTGACCAAATACTTATTTTCCACCCTGATTTACGAATAAATTCTTTACAAATCCTACCATGTGAATTCATGGATTTTTTTTTCACATTCTGTCTCTCACAGTTGAAGTGTACCTCTGGTGCAAATTACTGACCTCTGTCATCATTTTAAGTGGGGGAACTTGCACAATCGGTGGCTGACTAAATACTTTTTTGCCCCACTGTATTTGATCTTTGAATGGCTGCAATCCAGGCCATCCGTCGCGTCTTTGTTACTTCGGAAACATGGCTTGAACAATTTCTCTTCAACGACGTAATCCGATAACAACCGATCTCTTTACCCGTCGGCTTCCCGTGGCTGTCATGCGACCGGCTATTGCAGTTAATAATACAACAGCTTCTTGACATTTTTGTGTTTCTTTTTATCGCTGTATAACTGATTTTAATTGAAAGCCTGCGTGCGCTAGTACCGCTTGCCACGAGTTCCCAGAATCCTTTGCGGTTCTACCCGTGAATGACGTCACATTTTCAATCTCTATATAATATGCATGTTAAATTTTATATTTGGGGTAAAATATCAAGTCTTTTCAAGTAAACCGGTTCAAGTCCAATTCAAGTCCCAAGTCATTGGTGTAAAAGTCCAAGTCAAGTCACAAGTCTTAGAACATTTTTTCAAGTCAAGTCTAAAGTCATAAAATTAATGACTCGAGTCTGACTCGAGTCCAAGTCATGTGACTCGAGTCCACACCTCTGTGTTTCAGCTGCTCTGCACAGTGTTAATGCTTTTTCCAGGTCAAGAATTTCCTCTCTCAGTAGCCTCTCTCTCAGACCGTTGTCTGGAATCCCGCACACAAGTCTGTCTTTTATCAAAGAGTCTGTCAGTCCTCCAAATTCACATGTTTTACTCCTGTTCTGCAGCTCTGTGACATACTGATCTATTGTCTCCCCTGTCTTCTGTACACATGTGAAGAATCTGTGCCTCTCAAATGTCACATTTCTCTTAGATATGCAGTAAGCCTCAAACTTCTCCATTATTTTATTCAGCTTCATTCCGTCACCATCAGTAAACGTGAAGTTATTATAGACTTCCAGTGCCTCATCACCCACTATATGCAAAAACACTGACGCTTGCTTTTTATCACTTGCCTCGTCAAGTCCAATTGCTGATAGGTACAATGTGAAACGTTGCTTAAATCTTCTCCAATTTTCAGCCACATTTCCAGTCAACTGAAGAATCGGTGGTAGGTGTAAGCCGTCCATGCTTACGTCGCTAGGTCTCTTTTCTCTCCCTCGGCGAGTTAGCTACACTACGTTCACTGCTAAGCTGATCCGTCGGTACTGCTATATTGTAGTCCGTTACCTTTCTTCAAGTCGATCTTCTGACACCATGTCTTGTTTCTTTATGTTGTTGTGGGTTCTTAAGAATGACACCATTACTCGAAGAGAAGGTATTTTATCGAACTGTGGTTCACATGTAAACAAAGCTTCGCCATCACAATCTACTCCGAGGTAACTCCCGTTGCTCTCTAGCTCCCCCTACAGTCTAGGAGTATTAACAACAAAACATGATACTAGGCAAATAAGGATTTGCTGTTATCATTACACATATGGGGGCATGTTTATACACAAGAGGGCTACAAGCAGAAGGGAAGGGATAAGCTCAGGCGACGATGCCACCCTCTCTTTTTTTTTTAACTCTTTATTTAAAGTAAACAAACTTACATATAAAATGTACATACACATACAATTACATATACAAAACCATGATCACACACCACTCATTAATGAAAAAGGAGAACAAGAAGGAAAATCTAGCATCTGAGTCCACAGAACGCTTTTAAAACTTACAGGTTCAATTCGTTCCAGGGGAAAACTTTCCCAAGTTTCAGGTCCATTGTTCGTCTTCTCCGCTGATCTGTAATGATATGTTTACTCACCAAATCACTACTTATCATCTTTTGTTCCAACACTCCTTTGGCACGGGTTTTCGAAATGTGTGTGTTTATAACACACATTACTAACCAAAAGAGTCCCCTTTTGTCTTCACCCATTTTTTCTTTAAACAAACCATATTTAACTGCTTTAATATTAACATCCACATCATAGCCAATCTCTGTCATCTTCTGCCTGATCTCAGTTGTCCTATAACAATCCAATAGAAGATGTTCTAGGGTCTCATCTTCATCACAGTCTGTCATAGGACATTTCATGGTGGTAACAAAACAACTCCATTGTACCACCGCTCTCACAGGGAGGCGCCCGAGCGAGATGAGCCATACCACGCCTCTCATGCTTTCGGATAATAATTTGTCTTGTATATATATATATATATATATATATATTTTTTTGCCTGTCCCGTTTGGCTCTTTTGCCATCAGAATTGTTGTCTAAAGGCAAAGAAAGATGCCCAACGGATTTACTTTACCAAATTGACCATCCCAGCCTTGCCGTAATGGTCCATTTGATTCACCTTTTATTGTTTATTTTATTTTCACTTGCTGAATACGGGACAGACTTGACTGGGGGAAAGAAGGGGAGAAAGAAAGAAGGAAAGAGAAACAGCTGAGAAGAGGGACGGGGGAGAAGGGCAAAAAACAAAAACCAACAGAATGAGCAGAAAAAAAAAAGAAGAAATAAATAAAAAATGCATATATCAATCACCTGGATCACCTGCTGAGAAAGAAAAAAGAAAACAAGCAGAAGAGAACAAGAGTAATAGAATAAACAACATCACAATGATATATGGGAATATGACAGTAAATACTAAATATTAGTTTCTAAAATTGACGGCGTCTTCATTAATCCCATGCAAACGTACACCTATCTGGAACAACCCTGTCTTGTATATTTTTAACTATTAAAAGATTTTCATCTTGATTTGCATACTTATATTGAATTACACCTTCATTTTTGGTTTCATTAATTTTTTTATAGATATTTTTCATATTATCTTGGAGAATATCCATCCATTCGCTTCCGCTTGTCCTTTTCAGGGTCGCGGGGGGCGCTGGAACCTATCCCAGCTGTCATAGGGCGAGAGGCGGGGTACACCCTGGACAGGTCGCCAGTCTGTCGCAGGGCCAACACACAGGGACTAGGGTCTCATCTTCATCACAGTCGGTCATAGGACATTTCATGGTGGTAACAAAACAACTCCACTTCACCACCGCCCTCACAGGGAGGCGCCCGAGCGAGATGAGCCATACCACGTCTCTCATGCTTTCGGGTAATAGTTTGTCTTGTATATTTTTAACTATTAATAGATTTTCATCTTGATTTGCATACTTATATTGAATTACACCTTCATTTTGTATTCCATTAATTTTTTTATAGATATTTGTCGTATTATCTTGGAGAATATTTAAACCATAATGTTCCCATTGACTTGATAAGTCACCAAACATAAGTCTGTGGTATGGAACACCCGCTCTGGCCCTGCCTCTTTTCTTTTGCCACAATTGCTCTTTCCCTCGAACCCACGGGGCACCCCGAGAAATTGCGCTTTGAGTAATTTTTATAAAAGGAATTCGCAAAACAATCTCTAAGTCTCGGGCTCCCAAACCCCCGTGTTTCCTAGTCTTGTACATAAATTTTCTCTTAGTCACTTCTCGATTGGATCCCCAGATAAATTTAATGCACATCTTACTTATTTTCATTACAGTTGTTCTCGCGGGAGGAAAAATTGTGGCAAGGAAAAGAAGTTTTGAAATTATGTGTGTTTTTACAATATTAATACGCGTTTTATAATTTGTATCTTTGTTTTCCCATTTCATAATTTCCATTTTAATTTCATTTTCTTTCTTATTCCAATTTAGTAAACTAGAGTCAGTATTATCAATCCATATACCCAAAATTTTAATCTCCCTACAAAGAGAGATCATCATTTTAGGTTGTCTGGTCTGATGTCCAAGCCACACCCCTTCAGTTTTGTCTTGGTTCAGTTTGGCACCTAATGCCTGTTCGTAGTGTTGTAATATCTCCATAACTGAAGACAGTTCGTTTTGATTTCTAATTATCACCGACACATCATCTGCATACGCCAAAGCTGCGATTTTATGGGATTTGTCAAGGACGTATCCCTTAATCCGTTTATCATCATTTATCCTTTTCAATAAGGGATTAATTGCAAGGACATATAACGCAGCACTCAAAGGACATCCTTGTTTAACCCCGTACTCAGCACTAAAAGGGGGTGAGAGCTTTCCATTTACCTTAACTTGCACTAGGGACTTTTTATAACTCAATTGAATAATGGAAATAAATTGGTCCGGGAAATTATAAGCTTTCATTACTTTCCATAAATAGGAGTGGGAAACAGAATCAAAAGCTCTCCTTTGATCTAATCCTAAAATGCAGAGTTCTGAATCCTTTCCATTATAAATAATTTCTCTTAACATACTTAAGTTATCCCACATCAGTCGTCCCTTAATTGCGCATGTTTGTTCTTTTTCAATGATAATATCTAATACACCCTCTAGTCTGGACATAATTATTTTAGAAAAAATTTTATAATCTACATTCATTATTGTCAGTTGCCTATAATTGTTAATGTCTTCTCTATCACCTTTCTTATATAATAAACACATAACTCCCTCATAAAACGATTTACCCATTGTTTCTCTTTCTATTCCTTCATTAAAATACTGAGTTAATAATTCAGACAGTTCTTTACTCACAATTTTGTAAAATTCAGAGGGGAGTCCATCCAGACCAGGTGTTTTATCGGTACTAAGTTGGTTAATTACTGACTCCACTTCCTCTCTTTTAATTTTTCCAATCAAAGTTTCATAAATGACAGGATCTAATGGTTCAACCTCACTCAAAAAATTGTTAATAGCGTCGCTGTTTGTAGCTATGGATGAAAACATCTCCGAACAATAGTCTCTAATTACTTGTCTTTTCCCCTCTTCTTTAAAAACTGACTTTCCATGTTTATCTTTAATTGAGACAATAAAATAATTTCGACATTTCTTTTGATTGTTAAGAATCATATAATCACTGTTCCCGTGAAAGTCAGTACGTCGCAACATATTAAATAAAACTTCTCTATTGACTCGATCAATGTCCTCTTTAAGAGACATCATTTGATTTTCCTCCTCCTCTTCCTTCTCCTTCTTATTTCTTAAATATATATATCTGCTCACATCTTCATTATATTTTACATTCTTTGCATGATTTATTTCTCTCGCTTTAAATTTAAAAAATTGACACATACGTCGTTTAAGGAGCTCCCAAAGTTCCGAGAAAGAAGTAGTAAAAATCTTAAGATGTAATATTTTCTTAATTTCAGATTTAACTTCGAACCTAAGTAACTCGTCTGCTAACAAGGATGTATTCAATTTCCAATAGTTCAAAAATTCATGGGGGCAACACGATACTGTTGCCATAACCACCATATGATCTGAAAAGTCTGTTAAAAGAGTGTCATATTTCAGACCTTGAACATTATGTGATATGTAGAATCTATCAATCCTTGTTTTAGTTAATGAATCGAATCTAGTGTAATGGACGGTATGTGGATGCAAGTGCCTGTATAAATCACGGAGTGCTGCTTCCTTACAGACTTTAACCAACAATTTGCTTTCTCGCAGTTCTCTAAATTCAACCTTGGATATTCTGTCAGTAGCTTCAGTAACAATGTTAAAATCTCCACACAAAATTATATTAAAACCAATCTCTAATAAATACTTCAGTTTTTTCAGTAATTGTATCTTTTTCGTTCGTTCGGGTGCATTATAAACATTAATAATACGCAACCTTTGCCCGTAATAACAGCAATCAACAAGGAGGAGTCGTCCCGGTATTATGTCCCTTCTTTTGATTATATTCACCGTATCTTTTTTAAAGAAAATACCCACTCCGTCAGAGCTGTCTTCCCCTATCGATATTATTGAATGGGCAGTGTTCCACATTTTATTTAATTCACATACATCTTCATCACAGTCGGTCATAGGACATTTCATGGTGGTAACAAAGCAACTCCATTGTACCACCGCCCTCACAGGGAGGCGCCCGAGCGAGATGAGCCATACCACGTCTCTCATGCTTTCGGGTAATAGTTTGTCTTGTATATTTTTAACTATTAATAGATTTTCATCTTGATTTGCATACTTATATTGAATTAAACCGTCATTTTTGGTTTCATTAATTTTTTTATAGATATTTTTCGTATTATCTTGGAGAATATTTAAACCATAATGTTCCCATTGACTTGATAAGTCACCAAACATAAGTCTGTGGTATGGAACACCCGCTCTGGCCCTGCCTCTTTTCTTTTGCCACAGTTGCTCTTTCCCTCGAACCCACGGGGCACCCCGAGAACTTGCGCTTTGAGTAATTTTTATAAAAGGAATTCGCAAAACAAGCTCTAAGTCTGGGGCTCCCAAACCCCCGTGCTTCCTACTCTTGTACGCGTCCACTCATTTTCCCGAAGCCTTGTAGAAACACTACTTGGTTCGTGCCATTCTTCCTCACGTTCCTTTCCCTGTGATAAGAGCATAAAATGTAGCGAACAGAGGAGACTCGCTGCTCTTAAAGTGTGTGACTGGCTGTGACGTGGTGCCGCTCCGGCTCGTGATTGGTGACGGGCTCCACGTGGAGCATCGCCCCGCCTCGGTGTGTGCTGCTCATTGGATAAAAGTGCATTGATGTTGCGCGCTGCCGCAAGCCTCTCTGCGATTGGTGCGTGACGAATCCGCCCGCGATCTGCGGAAATATAAGCGAGGCTTTGAGTTGATCGGAGCTAGCCTCGGGAGCCGTGAAGGATGCTTCAGGGGCCGTACAGCAACCTGGACCGGGACCGGCTCCTCATCCGGCTGCCTTTCAAAAGCTTCTCCGTGGGGACGTTTCTGCTGCCGGTGACCGGCTTCATCGCCTGTATCTTCATCTCCCTCTGGTACCACTATGAGGAAGCGACGTACACGCACTGTAAGGTGTCCAACTACCTCCCGTCCATCAGCTCCGCCATCAGCGGTGCGCCCGAGCGCTACATCTGGAGCGGCTGCATCGGGCTCCACTCGGCGCCGCGGTACCTGGTGGCCTTCGCCTACTTCAGCTTCTACCGCAGCCGCTTCGCCGACAGGCTGCCGGAGCTGCTGCTGAGCGGGCTGGCGCTCCTCTGCAGCCTCGCCGAGAACACCGGCCTGGTGATGCTCACGTACGTGTCGTCCACGGAAACCTACAGTGTTCATAAGTACGGGTTCATCACGTTCATAGGGAGCTCGCTGGTGCACATGCTCATTACGTGCTGGCTGTGGTACGTCATCAAGAGACACTACGTGAGACCAGAGGAAGTGACATCATATCACTGGAAGCTGCGTCTCTTTCTGTTCAACATCAGCTGCTGTGTGATCGCTGCCTACTTCTTCAGACGCCACAACAAATACTGTGAAGCAGGAATCTACTCTCTGTTCGCCGCCTTCGAGTACCTGGTGGTCTTCTCCAACATGGCCTTCCACATGACGGCCTTCTGGGACTTCGGGAGCAAAGAGGTGACCGTGGCCACGCCGCTGGAGGACAAACGATACTGAGCAGGAGGGGGCGGGGCGTTAATGCCATTTATGAACTCAAGAGCAGAGAGAGGAGTCTGATGACAAAATTCCAACGACACCCTGACCTTCGGAGCAGGACGGCGTGATGGAGACGTGGACCAGAGTTCTTCTTCTGTTGTTGTTTCTCTACTGTGCCTGTGTCTTTGAATCATCAGAAATGATGCGTATTGATGATGTCACACTTGTTTACAGAAACAGCTGATCAGGGTTTTAATGGTTTTATTTCCACACAGATAAAAACCATCAGAGACTAAATAAATGTGATGGTGATGATGATTTCATGGTGGTGTTCTTCATCCTCGTCGTCACCAGACGTTTAGTTTATTAAAAACAAGAAAAGCTTTTCCAAAGTGGCCGATGAATAAACGCTGAAGGAGAAAGTGTTGGAAATGTAAAGAAATACAAATGAACCTTTGAGTAAAGAACAAAATGTTTTGACAGAAATCAGAGAGGCTCAGACGGTCTGAGCATGTGAAGAGGACGGAGGCGGAGCTGCCGGCCTGCAGTGTTTGTATCTTAAACAATCCTGCAGCACTGCAGCATCGCTAGAAAAATAATTTTGTTGTTGTGGAAATCATCTCAGCCACCATTAATTAAAGTCTGGTTATAGGATATCTTAGGACTCTTAAAATTGGAGAAGATAAAATTCTCCATCAGAGGCTCATCCGATAGATTTTTCTTTTCTTTTTTCTTTTTTTTTTTTTTCTTCACTCACTGGAAACCATTACTTAAATACTTAGAAAAGTAGAACTCTCTCTGTAGTCCACCATATGACAGTGTACAAATTGTTCTGCTATTCCCGGCAGTGGCTGTTCTACCTTATAAGAATGCTTTATTTAAAGATATTCCAGCATTATTAATTTGTTTCAACCGCTGAGCAGGGATTCAGTAATATTAATATTGTTACTACTCTTAATATTTAAGATTTATTAATGTTAATATTAAACTATAAGGATACGCACTACTATCTTATTGTTGATTTCTTGTTCTTGCTTTTTTTTGTATATTTTGTATGGGTTAATTCATTTCCTCTGTAACATATTCATTTTTACATTATTGGGAGGGAGTGGGGGTATTCAGGTACTCATCCCATTTGTTTTTTTTTATATGCTATAAAAAAGAAAAAGATCATTTCTATATGTACCTATGTGTATTATGACAGTTTGGTATTGAAAAATAAAAGAAAACAAAGTGTAACCGGTTTTCCTTCCTCTGTGTCTGGCCATGACTGATTAGGCCCAGCTGTGTTCACACCTGTTACCCATCTCCTCGTTATCCTTCATGTGTGCCCTCTGTTCTTTGTCATGTTCTCCATAGTAGCTGTGCCATAGAGTGTCTTTCATGTTCTCTCAGTTATATCTGGTTATGAGTGCTTCAGTTGCCAAGATCTGAGTTCAAGTTTATCTTTTGTTTGCTTCTTTTAGTGTTTTGTCTTGTACTTTGCTTTATGTAATTACTATATCAAAAAAAGCTGCCTCTTTAAGTTAATATTGTCTCAGAGTCCTGTATTTGGGCCCTACTCTAGCCTCCAGCACAGCTCACCATGACACTTAAACTGTGTTTTGTCTGCTAAGCTGATCTTGAATGATCAACTCTCACAACCAATTTGGTCTTTTATAATTACAACAAAACAAAAGTCCTGCCAATGTCACAAAAAAGGAGGGAGAGATACCTGATAGAAATCAGTTCTGCCCAAATTTCATTAGAACATTGACTTTGCGACAAGAGGGGACAGCATGTTAGACCTTGTTTACTCAAACATTCAGCATACAAGGCTTCACCCCTCCCCCAGATTGGACAATCTTAAATACACCACTGATCTATGCATCAAAACTACAAAAATCACCCGAGTACCAAAGAAGTGCCACTGTTTCCTGCCTCAATGACTACCGGCTGGTGACACTTACACCCATCATCGCAAAGTGCTTTGAGAGGCTGGTATTGAGGCACATGAAAACTCACCTTCCACCAAATCTGGAGCTGCTACAGTTTGCCTACTGCCCAAACCGCTCCAGAAATCATGCCATCTCGTCTGCTGTTCACCTTTCTCTCTCCCATCTCAACAAAAAGGACACGTATGCCAGATAGCTGTTTAATGACTTCAGCTCAGCATTCAACACTGTCATTCCCCAGAGGCTGGTAAAGAAGTTGGACCTACTGGGAATAAACATCACTCTCTGCAACTGGATCTTGGACTTCCTAACTGACAGGTCCCAGTCTGTCTCCATAGGAAATAACACTTCCAAAGTCCTCAGACTGAGTACAGGATCACCACAGGGCTGTGTGCTTAGTCCACTGCTGTTCACCTTGCTAACACATGACTGTACTGCACAGTACAGCTCAAATCACATGATCAAGTTTGCAGATGACACAACAGTGGTGGGTCTCATCACCAACAACAATGAGTCTAAATACAGAGAGAAGGTACAGCAGTCTGTCTTCTGGTGTGGTTCCTGCAAGTTTCAAACATGCACTAGTGCAGCCACTGCTTAAGAAACCTGGCCTTGATCAGAATCAGAAAGGGTTTTATTGCCAAATGTTGAGCAGGTTTATAACATTAGGAAATTGCTGCGGTGCTTCAGTGCAAACATACTGTCATAAATTACGCTAAAATAGACATTAAAATAAAAATAAGAATAAGAATTAAAAGTGCTAAGTAGATAGATATATACATGAGTGCAGGTGGTGATCAGTGCCAAACATTGAATGATGCAGTGAACACAGCGTAGGGTCATGTGTTAGTGGTGGGAACAGTCTTATGGTTACTGTTCATGTGTCCAACAGCAGAGGGGAAGAAACTGTTCTTATGGCGAGAGGTTCTGGTGCGAATGGACCGGAGCCTCCTGCCTGAGGGGAGCAGGTCAAACAGACTGTGTCCAGGGTGAGAAGGGTCAGCTGAGATCCGAGCTGCATGCCCCAGTGTCCTGGAGGTGTACAGGTCCTGCAGAGATGGGAGTCTGCAGCCAATCACCTTCTCAGCAGAGCGCACAACAAAAAGCTGTGGCTGGAAAAGAGAAAGGCGTTCAGAAGCGGAGACAGGGACTGCTGCAGAGAGGCCAAGTACAGGTTCACTAAAGAAGTGGACATTGCTAAACACCAGCACTCTGAGAAGATGCAGCAGCAGATCTCAGAGAATGACTCTGCCTCTGTGTGGAAAGGTTTTAGGAATATCACCAACTACAAGCCTAAAACCCCCCACTCCACTGATGACTTGCTCTTAGCCAACACCCTCAACGACTTTTACTGCCGTTTTGACGAGCCATCAGGCAGCCTTCACACCTCCAACGGCCCCAACAATAGAGACACTTTGGACACTCATTCCCCCACCTCTCCCCCCTCCATAGAGCCATCACCACCTTCAAACACTTCACCTACAACACCCCCCTCCTCACCCCACACAAAAGAGGATTTCACACCACCTCCTCCCACCACAACTCTTCATATTCATGAAGCAGATGTGAGGAAGCAGTTTAAGAGTCTGAATGCTCGAAAAGCTCCCGGCCCAGACGGTGTGTCTCCTGCCACCCTCAGACACTGTGCAAACGAGCTGGCCCCACTGTTTTCTGGCATTTTCAACTCCTCACTGCAGGCATGTCATGTGCCTGCCTGCTTCAAGTCCTCTACCATAATCCCTGTCCCCAAGAAACCTAGGATCACTGGACTAAATGACTACAGACCCGTGGCTCTGACATCTGTGGTCATGAAGTCATTTGAGCGCCTGGTTCTCTCCTATCTCAAGACCCTCACGGCCCCCCTCCTGGACCCCCTGCAGTTTGCATACAGAGCCAACAAGTCTGTAGATGACGCCATCAACATGGCCCTACACTTCATCCTGCAGCATCTGGACTCCCCAGGAACCTACGCCAGGATCCTGTTTGTGGACTTCAGCTCTGCCTTCAACACCATCCTTCCAGACCATCTCCGAGGCAAGCTTTCCCAGATGAATGTGCCTGATCCCATCTGCCGGTGGATCACTGACTTCCTGACGGACAGGAAGCAGCATGTGAGGCTGGGAAAGAATGTCTCGGACTCCCGGACCATCAGCACCGGCTCCCCTCAGGGCTGTGTTCTTTCTCCTCTGCTCTTCTCCCTGTACACCAACTGCTGCACCTCCACCCACCAGTCTGTCAAGCTTGCAGATGACACCACCGTTATTGGACTTATCTCGGACGGGGATGAGTCTGCCTACAGGAGGGAGGTTGAACGTCTGATGTCCTGGTGCAGCCACAACAACCTGGTGCTGAATGCCCAGAAGACAGTGGAGATTATTGTGGACTTCAGGAAGCACACAGCCCCACTCCCCACCATCATCCTGACTGACACCCCCATCACCTCTGTGGACTCATTCCACTTCCTGGGTACCACCATCACCCAGGACCTGAAGTGGGAGCCCACCATCACCTCCGTCATTAAGAAAGCCCAGCAGAGGATGTATTTCCTGAGGCAGCTGAAGAAATTCAACCTGCCAACACGGACGATGATGCAATTCTACACTGCAATCATCGAGTCCATCCTCACCTCCTCCATCACCGTGTGGTACGCTGGAGCCACTATCAGGGACAAACAGAGACTGCAGCGTGTTGTGCGCTCTGCTGAGAAGGTGATTGGCTGCAGACTCCCATCTCTGCAGGACCTGTACACCTCCAGGACACTGGGGCATGCAGCTCGGATCTCAGCTGACCCTTCTCACCCTGGACACAGTCTGTTTGACCTGCTCCCCTCAGGCAGGAGGCTCCGGTCCATTCGCACCAGAACCTCTCGCCATAAGAACAGTTTCTTCCCCTCTGCTGTTGGACACATGAACAGTAACCATAAGACTGTTCCCACCACTAACACATGACCCTACGCTGTGTTCACTGCATCATTCAATGTTTGGCACTGATCACCACCTGCACTCATGTATATATCTATCTACTTAGCACTTTTAATTCTTATTCTTATTTTTATTTTAATGTCTATTTTAGCGTAATTTATGACAGTATGTTTGCACTGAAGCACCGCAGCAATTTCCTAATGTTATAAACCTGCTCAACATTTGGCAATAAAACCCTTTCTGATTCTGATCAAGGCCAGGTTTCTTAAGCAGTGGCTGCACTAGTGCATGTTTGAAACTTGCAGGAACCACACCAGAAGACAGACTGCTGTACCTTCTCTCTGTATTTAGACTCATTGTTGTTGGTGATGAGACCCACCACTGTTGTGTCATCTGCAAACTTGATCATGTGATTTGAGCTGTACTGTGCAGTACAGTCATGTGTTAGCAAGGTGAACAGCAGTGGACTAAGCACACAGCCCTGTGGTGATCCTGGGAGAGAGAAAGGTGAACAGCAGACGAGATGGCATGATTTCTGGAGCGGTTTGGGCAGTAGGCAAACTGTAGCAGCTGAGCTGAGGTGAGTTTTCATGTGCCTCAATACCAGCCTCTCAAAGCACTTTGCGATGATGGGTGTAAGTGTCACCAGCCGGTAGTCATTGAAGCAGGGAACAGTGGCACTTCTTTGGCACTCGGGTGATTTTTGTAGCTTTGATGCATAGATCAGTGGTGTATTTAAGATTGTCCAATCTGGGGGAGGGGTGAAGCCTTGTATGCTGAATGTTTATGTAAACAAGGTCTAACATGCTGTCCCCTCTTGTCGCAAAGTCAATGTTCTAATGAAATTTGGGCAGAACTGATTTCTATCAGGTATCTCTCCCTCCTTTTTTGTGACATTGGCAGGACTTTTATTTTGTTGTAATTATAAAAGACCAAATTGGTTGTGAGAGTTAATCATTCAAGATCAGCTCAGCAGACAAAACACAGTTTAAGTGTCATGGTGAGCTGTGCTGGAGGCTAGAGTAGAGCCCAAATACAGGACTCTGAGACAATATTAACTTAAAGAGGCAGCTTTTTTTGATATAGTAATTACATAAAGCAAAGTACAAGACAAAACACTAAAAGAAGCAAACAAAAGATAAACTTGAACTCAGATCTTGGCAACTGAAGCACTCATAACCAGATATAACTGAGAGAACATGAAAGACACTCTATGGCACAGCTACTATGGAGAACATGACAAAGAACAGAGGGCACACATGAAGGATAACGAGGAGATGGGTAACAGGTGTGAACACAGCTGGGACTAATCAGTCATGGCCAGACACAGAGGAAGGAAAACCGGTTACACTTTGTTTTCTTTTATTTTTCAATACCAAACTGTCATAATACACATAGGTACATATAGAAATAATCTTTTTCTTTTTTATAGCATATAAAAAAAAAAAAAAAACATAAATGGGATGAGTACCTGAATACCCCCACTCCCTCCCAATAATGTAAAAATGAATATGTTACAGAGGAAATGAATTAACCCATACAAAATATACAAAAAAAGCAAGAACAAGAAATCAACAATAAGATAGTAGTGCGTATCCTTATAGTTTAATATTAACATTAATAAATCTTAAATATTAAGAGTAGTAACAATATTAATATTACTGAATCCCTGCTCAGCGGTTGAAACAAATTAATAATGCTGGAATATCTTTAAATAAAGCATTCTTATAAGGTAGAACAGCCACTGCCGGGAATAGCAGAACAATTTGTACACTGTCATATGGTGGACTACAGAGAGAGTTCTACTTTTCTAAGTATTTAAGTAATGGTTTCCAGTGAGTGAAGAAAAAAAAAAAAAAAAAAAAAAGAAAAGAAAAATCTATCGGATGAGCCTCTGATGGAGAATTTTATCTTCTCCAATTTTAAGAGTCCTAAGATATCCTATAACCAGACTTTAATTAATGGTGGCTGAGATGATTTCCACAACAACAAAATTATTTTTCTAGCGATGAGAGAAGCAAAGGCAATAAGGTTATTTTGAATAGTTGTAGTATGAAGGTTATTTGGTGGTTTTCCAAATATAGCGATATGTGGAGTCGGAATCAATTTTATACCCAATATATCTGAAATTATTTTGAAGAATTGATGCCAAAATTCAGACAACCTAGGGCACGCCCAGGACATATGAGTAAGATTGCAAGGTATCTGTGAGCATCTGTTACATTTATCATCAAATTTATCTGGGTAAAATGTTGACAGTTTTTCTTTACTGTAGTGTAATCTGTGGAAAATTTTAAATTGTATTAATGAAAGTCTGGCGCAACTACAAGACAAATTAATGGCCCCTACCGCTCCATCCCACAACAACTCAGAAAAACTCATATGGAGTTCTGACTCCCATTTCATCTTGGTACTGTTTAAAAGAGATTCACTAGGTGGGGAAGCTAGTTTTTACCCTTTAACAAAGTTTTGGCTCCTGGAAGTACCGTATAAAATCGGATTTAATGAAATTAAAGCGAGTAACTAGTTCGTTAAAACTTGCAAAAACCTCATTTACGTATAGATCATCAGTACCTTAAGATTTTCTGTTTTAGAACATAAAGTCAATCTTTGCTGGAACAAATAAGTGATTGTGGCAGATCGGGGTTGCAAGAGGGAGGGTGAGCCAACCAAAGTGTCAAATTTTTAATGTTTCAGTAACAACTGGGTTGGAAGACCAGTTTAATAGGGATGATTGTGAGGTATCACATGCTAAAGCAAGTAATGACGAGGAACAGGAGGCTTCTTCACTCTGGCACCAATTAGTATAGGGAGACATACACCACAATAATGTATTATACGTGTTAGATGCCCAATAACACAGCTTTATTGCTGGAGGGAAACGGCGAAACAAACTGATAAGAAACTACACTGGGAAGCAATACACTAGCACACAGAGAAGCTCACGGCCATGAATGAGAGAGAATGTGACACTGAACAGAGGGAGACGCAGACATAAATACACAGAGATTTAACGAGGGAGGTGGGAGCACATGGGGAACACAGCTGACACAGATAATCATAACGAGACAGGGCAGGAGCAACACAACATGACACATACTGACGGGAGACTGTCAAAGTAAAACAGGAAGTACACAGAGGCGCAGACAGGAGGAGAGAGGGAGCACGGGGAGAGCACAGACATAACGGGCTGGGGAAAACGTGGAATAAAACACGAGGGGAAACGAGGGCTCACAGATACACAGAGGGGCACACAGGGGGTAAAAGTCACAAAGGGATCATCCATTAAAACATATCCACTGGAAGCCACAATAGACTTTGACCATAAAATCCTTTCAACGTAGCGGCACTTTAATTGTCCATGTAAACGTCATCCAAGCAGCATAATTAATAAGACGCAGCGCAGACATCATTCCAAGAGCGCAGCCAAAACGTTGCACATTTAACCAACATCCATTCCATTCCGTTCAGTGTGTCCTTTTGAAGCATCTCAGCGCTAATGCACAATGTGGCTTCCTTTTCCACAACCAGACATACACAGGTATTCTTACCTGCGCTCCTCAGAATTGCGTCAGGTGTGTCGGTGCTGCTGGGCTCACTCATACAGATGCGCTGCACTTACTTGGCGTCTTTCAGGTTCCTTGATCTGATTTCTTTGATCCTGCTTGCGGCTTGCTTCTCCAGAATGCCGTTTTTTGTTGACTAAAGATGTAGCGACTTCCACAGTCGCTACAGGCCGGGGCTGGAGCCTGCCTATTTGCCTGACGCGCTGTCAACTTTACGCAATAATGCGAGAGGTGGAATTGTTTGCTTGTTTATTAAAGTGCTTTGAGAGTTTACAGAGTAATATCATCAGCTCCTGATTCAGACTCTTACAACGTCACAGGCTCTAATATAACGAAGCGAAACATGTAGTGCAGCGGTCAACAAAAACTACGGCTATCCAGCCCTCCTCTCTGTCAAAATCAAAACCCAGTGAATGACAGACTGACAACGCCCATTTATGTCACCGCTAGCACCCACGTGACTCCCATAACAACCAAACAAATAAAAACCCAGTGATCATCAAAATTCAATACATTCAATTATGGTTCCTACACAAACATTGCATATATATATATATATATATATATATATATTTTTTTTTATCATAACTCTGGTTTCACGTGCCTATCAACACAATTTAAAACTGTTATAAAGTCCACACATCAAGTGTACTTGACTCTGCTGTGTGCTGTGTAAATGTGATTTTTGAGCTGGGTGAAATCCGTGAAGCAGAAATAATATTTTATTTTAACATTGCATTGCTAATCATCGGTTGTGGCCAATCAAATTGTATGGTCCGACTATAAATAGTAGCTGCTATTTTGATTCATTTATTTATTTATTTATATTTATTTTTGGTTGATTAAGGCTGTTCGTACTACTGGTATGTTTGTGGAGTCGGATTAACCACAGAGGACGTATTTGATTTCCCGTTTCGGGTCTATTAATAAGTTGTGTTTTTACTCTGAAGGCCTAAAGTAGAGGTGACTGGGTGCCCTGGTGGTGGGATATTCCGTGGTTCGTGATTATTTATGCATTCGCCCACTGGTAATCCAGGCTCTGAATCAGTTAACAGTACACGTGCAAATACATGATTGCATCTTCTGATGTCTGTTTTAAATAGCTGTCAATAAATTCGTTATTTTACTCCCAATCACGGCTCTGGCTCAAGTGTTACAAACCTTAGAAACTATGTAAATGAACAAGAAGGCACTAACTATAGTTATATAGTTCATTTGCATAGTACATAGTATCTATAGATACTGTCTGTGTGAAACTCCCAGGTTGGCGTAGTCGGGTTTCCCCTGTGACTGTAAAGCTTTAAGCTCCCGATCGCCACAACACCATATTTGTGTTTGCAGAATCTGATGGATTCTGGTCAGCTGTACATAGATAATCCTGACAATATACAGTAAACCCGAGTCTTTAAAAAAAACGGAATTAACTGAATTTGAATAAATAATAAACAAATTTATTCACCTGTGTTTGAGCCTCAGGCATGGCACCATGCCCCTCCCATGTTTTAAATGTACGTTAGAATAGCATGCATCATCTTGATGCATTCTCAATCATCCAGGAAAGTAAATCTCCAAAAGTTGATTCTGTTCATCTGGACGTAGCGTTTTGTGGGAGAAACGTTTCGTCACTCATCCAAGTGACTTTATCAGTCTCAGCTAACTGCAGGTTTCCAATCTTATAAACAGTACATTTGCATAATGACTGAAACCAGCCCACTGAAGGAACAATGGGCTGGGAGGTCAGTTCCTTAATCATAATTATGCAAATTCTCATGACCATTGATCAACACCACTGACCAAAACCCACTGATCAAAGACCACTGATCAGTGCATGCATCAACACAATAAGTGAGCGGGAGGAGTGAGGCGTGGGGTCTTCACACACCCCCGTTCTCTGTTCGCCATCTGGGGCAGGGGCTAGCCGTTTGGTCGGTGTCTGGGCTAGTGGGCTGACAAGACTGACACACTTTGTACAGTTACATCATAGTCACTGGTTACAACACATAGTGCCCCTCCCCTGCGACCCACGCACACACACACAGCAGCACTAACGAGGTAAAGTCCCTTCGCATGGTGGTAAAACAGGAAACGTAAAATACGAGCTTTATCGGTTTGTTTGTTCTGTCTCCAAACAGAAACCGTGAAAATCAACAAAGCAGCATTATTAAACATGAAACCTATGACAGAAATATAGGCTACTCATGTGACTCCTCAAACAACTTACACGTTTCTAAGACAAACCAAGATTATTATTATTATTAGTAGTAGTAGTAGTAGTATTATTGTATTGTATATTATTTATTGCTAGTTTCGTTTCGTTTTTGTATGGTCTGGCATAAGCATTTCACTGCATGTCGCACTATGTATGATTGTCTATGTGACAAATACAAATTGAATAAAATTTAAACTTTTAGATTTGATCTAAAATGGACCAGGAGAACAAGTTGATTTGAATAATGTGTTCATTAGTTTGTTCTGTTGCGGTGCATCATAAAGGTAAGCTGTAAATGTAGCACATAAAACACTTTTCAAAAAATAAAGAATTATTTAAAATATTGTCAAACTCTGTTGCAGATTGTTCAGTTAATATATTTAAAACAGATGACGTTCATCACGCTGTACAGATCGTGTTTGATTGTGTGTGTTGGGCATTTTGCACACTTTTGTCACAAATATAAACATTTTTTAAGGAAACAACGACGAAAAGTTTTCATGAGACGGTTGCTTTACTTGCAAAAGATAACAGTGCATATTTGCATGTACACATATGGATGTCTTACAATTTTTCTACAATGTTTTCATCTTATCTATATTGTTTTTATTATATTATCCCTCTGTCCAGCACTTTGAACGACACTTGATGTCTTTTAACTGTGCTATAAAGATGACTTGACTTGACAATAGAGAAACGAGGAAGCGGTGTCCTTTGCGTCATTCTATTCTCATCCATAACCCGCGTATTGGGCCAAAGCCTAGCATAGCCTGTAACGTTATTATGAAGGACACATTTTATGAGTGAACTTGAGTTTAAGTGACTAACAGGTTTCTTTGAAAAATACTTTAATAAATATAAATTTCGTAACTGAAGTCAGTGAATTCCATGTTGATGCCAACTGTAATTTCAGGAATAGAAACAGCATGAAGATTGAAGTGTGAGCATAAGATTCAATTTTAAAAACAATACTAAGAATAACAATAAAGGAGCGAGCTCTTGGTGTGAGTGAGTGAGGTGGCTCTGAAAAGAGCCGTTGTTGGTAGGAGAGCGTGCAGCTTAAGCTCTCTCTCCACGGATGCGGCGAGCCAGCTGGATGTAGCGAACAGAGGAGACTCGCTGCTCTTAAAGTGTGTGACTGGCTGTGACGCCGTGCCGCTCCGTGATTGGTGACGGGCTCCACGTGGCGCATCGCCCCGCCTCGGTGTGTGCTGCTCATTGGAGAAAATTGCATTGAATTTGCGCGCTGCCGCAAGCCTCTCTGCGATTGGTGCGTGACGAATCCGCCCGCGCTCTGCGGAAATATAAGCGAGGCTTTGAGCAGATCGGGCCACATTTTCTCTTACTCTCGATGCTACGAAGAAAAGAACCAAAATGAGTGGACGCGGCAAGACTCGGGACTCATCAACAGAAAGTCCGGGCATGACTCCTGTGTTGCTGCTGGCAGTGTGTTTTCTCGGTGCGTGTGCCCTTTCACCCGTGGAGGACACAAACAGGCAGGAGCAGCTCCTCCTGATGTCCCTGGGGCTCTCCGAGAGGCCGAGGCCTGCAGGGAGCCTCCAGCCCCGGCGCCATGTCCCCTCCGCTCTCTGGAGGATGTTCCGGAGGGCCGAGAAGCTCCAGGCTCTGGAGAGCCAGCCCTGCACGGTGTCAGAGTATGGAGTCCGCGGCAACATCGTCAGATACATCCAAGACCAAGGCAGGATGGTGTCTGGCTGGAGCAGCAGCTGTCAGGCTTGCCTGGAGAAGCATCTTTTCTTCAACATGTCCATCCTGCAGCCTGTGGAGATGCTATCTCTGGCTCAGCTGGAAATCAAGCTCCACTGGAAGCCCCTCAGTCCCGTGCAGCTGCTGCAAGGGTCCCAGGCCATTAGTGCCTCTCTTTATAAAGTGATCCGATCGACTTTGAAGGGAACTAATCCTAAGGCGAACCGCAGACTCCTGCTGTCCCAGTCGGTCCAGCTGCAGCCCGAGTCCACCTCCATCACCATCGATCTCACAGCGGTGGCAGAGAGCTGGCGCAAACCGGGGTCTAACTACGGCTTAATTTTAGAGTTGCTCCCTCTCGGACCACACCCGGAAGAGTTCTTTCTGTTTTACCCCGGTAACTCCCTCCCACTGGAACAAGACTTCACCTTCCCGTTGGTTCAGGCCTCACTAGTGGCTGTGTCCCTCAACCCAAATCGGTGTCGGTCCAGACAGAGGAGAAGCGCCATCCACATCCCCGTGACACCCAGCAATGTGTGTAAAGCTCGCCGTCTCTACATCAGTTTTAAAGATGTCGGCTGGCAGGACTGGGTAATCGCCCCGCAGGGCTTCATGGCCAACTACTGCCACGGGGAGTGTCCGTTCCCGCTCAGTGAGAGCCTGAACGGCACCAACCATGCCATCCTGCAGACCCTGGTGCATTCCTTGGATCCAGAGAACACGCCACAGCCCTGCTGCGTCCCCATCCGTCTCTCCTCGATCTCCATGCTCTACTACGACAACAATGACAATGTGGTGCTTCAGCATTACCAGGACATGGTGGTGGATGAATGCGGGTGTCGCTGAAGATGCTGGACGCTTCTGATTGGCCTCCGGTCACCAGATATTATCCTCTGATTCATTCAGCTGCTTTATCCAGTGATGCGAGTCTAGAATTGTTGCTACTGCAATTTTTTAAAGTGATTGTTTTTCAATACGTAATGGAATATGTTTGCAGACAGTAATTTCTAAAGAATTTAACCTATTTGCTCTTATTGAAAGCTTTTGTTTGTCTTTTGTTTTAAGCCTAATGAAATAAAATTAGGAATTTAGTGTTTTTCAGTTTTAACAATGGCTTAAGTGGTCTGTTACACATCACTTGCAATACTGGGCGGCATCGATCCAATAGCATTTTCTGAGTCCAAGACCTAAAAGGGAGTTAAGTTTTGTTTAACAAAAAGCAGATTTTAAGAACTATTTTGCTTTTAATAAGAAAAAAAAAAAAAGCAAGACTCGGGGCTCGATGGCAGCGAGGAGGAGCGAGCCCGGGGAGCCGTGAAGGATCCTCCAGGGGCCGTACAGCAGCCTGGACCGGGACCGGCTCCTCATCCGGCTGCCGTTCAAAAGCTTCGCCGTGGGGACTGTTCTGCTGCCGGTGACCGGCTTCATAGCCTGCATCTTCATCTCCCTCTGGTACCACTATGAGGACGCGACGTACACGCACTGTAAGGTGTCCAACTACCTCCCGTCCATCAGCACTGCTGCTAAATTTGGGACATTTTGCAAAGTCACTTACATCTACGCTTAGTCAACCCCTGTTTTAAGGACAGTAGTGGGTTTGAGCAGGATTCGAACCTGGGCCTCCTGGTCTCAAGGCGGCTATTCCTCCCATTGTGTTCTCAGAGCATTTCATGCGACCTTAAAGCTCTCAAGAATGACATTAAGTTGCTGAACCCTGACCTCTGACGTACAAATTAGTTGGTTTAGCTATAAACTTTGGTGTGTAACTCTGTATGGAGGGAAGAATGTATTGACAGTGGGGGTCTACCTGTCGTATAATGAGTAAAAGCTGCCTCAGCCAGATAAACAGGGAGCCACAGTTAATAGCCTGGGGAGAGGACAGCCCCCCCAGACTAAACAATAGAATTAGAGGAAAACTACTGTGGAGGGGGATACAGGGCAGCCCCGGACTCTCCTCCAGCTGGGATATCCAAAGAATCGGTGAGGTCAAGAAGTAAACCTCAAGGCTATATTTTGAAAAAAAAAAAAAAAAAAAAAAAAAAGGAATTCCCAGCATCCTTAACTCTACAGAGCTCCATTAGTTCAAATGTACACAAATCAAATTGGTTGTGAAATTAGTAATGAAATCAATACATGCTAAAATAAATAGCTGTAGGGGTTCAGCTTTGAGTAAAATGTGTCCTTGAAATCACCTAATATCAGCTCACTTGGCCTAGATTTATTCAGGTAAGGTTGTAGAGCATTTTGAGTGGATTATATTGGCTAGGTATCATTAACCTATACGTGTACTTCCACTAAAACAGCCAGTGTAGGCTTTCAAAAAATTAAAATAGAACTCAATATTTCATACAGAGATAATAACATGCAACTATAAATGTAATACTTTCAGTCATATTTGTTGTTTTTTTAATAGAATGTTTTTAAATGTGGGTGATAGCTTTTAAAGGTTTATTTCTTTTCTGATAGTGTTTCATAGTAAAAAAAGAAGTGTTGTGATGTCTTGTACTATGAAGGTATGATTGTAAAGAGCAAACGGGTGAGGTGTTTCAGGTGTGAAGATCCGACTAAAAGCCAAAACAGTCGCCAACGAAATGAAGATGAAAAATTTCAGAGGTGGGCCATTCTGGTGTCACAAATTTATGACAGAGTGGAGAAGTGTGAAAACATCCACGATCACCAACGGATTTCAAAGGGCTGGACTGCTGCGTGATGGAGATGAGGACACCGCCACAGCCCTTCAGAGGGTGTTCGACTCCAACACTGACAACGAGAATTTTTTTGGTTTTGAAAGCCGACACTGGAGAAGAGGACTTTGGTGGTTTTAGTGCGCAGGAAGAAGAGAAAGATGGTGGTGAATGACTGACTTTTCTTCTTGTTAAAGCCATGTTACTGCACCTGAGCCTAAAAGGTAGGCCGAATCGTTTTTTCTGGTGTGCTGTAGGTTATTGTTATGTACTACTACATTTGTTACTCGTTTATAAAGCACAGTACATGTTTCGTTCTTGTAATTACCGGTACTTGTACATAAAAAGTTGTGCAAATATGTACCGGTAACTTGTTTTTCAAAATATTAATACAAGGGATGTGTTCCCAAACAGCCATCTGTTTCCTGACAATCCCCTTTGTGCATATTCTCTTACATATGGTAAGTAAACATTAAAGCACCTGCGGCTTTTAGTCAGGTGCGGCTGATGTAGGTACAAAACAGGATTTTCCCCTGATTTTAGCTTGTGTGGCTAATATTCAGGTGCGCTTTGTAGTCCGGAAAGTACGGCAATTTAATTTCAAGGGGAAATTAAGTCTCACTGAGGTTAAAGGCCAAAGAATAAAAGTGGGTTTTAAGACGCAATTTAAAATTGGACAGTGAAGGGGCCTCTCTAACGTGCAAGGGCAAATTATTCCATCATTTTGGAGCCACGATAAAGAAGGCCCGCTCCCCTCTGAGCTTCCTCCTGGATCTCAGTACCTCCAGGGGCAGCTGGTCAGCTGACCTGGGAGACCGACAGGGTGTGTGGAGATGAAGAAGCTCAGAGAGGTAAGGCGGGGCAAGACTGTGAACATAAGAATTTTAAAATTAACTCTAAAAGACACAGGCAGCCAGTGCAGTGAGGCTGGAACAGGGGTTATATGCTCTATTTTAAAAGTTCCTGTTAGGAGTCATGAAGCAGCGTTTTGGACCAGCTGCAGACTTGAGAGCAATGACTGACTGACCCCCACGTAAAGTGCGTTACAGTAGTCCAGGCGCGAAGAAATAAAAGCATGGATCACTGTTTCAAGGTGCTGCCTTGAAAGAAAAGATTTTACTCTTGCCAGTCGCCTTAAATGATAAAAACTGGACTTCACCACTGCTCTGATTTGGTTGTCCAATTTAAAATCACCATCCAACTTAAAACCACGATCAATAACAACAGGTTTAAAATAAACTTCCAGGGGTCCCAAATCAACAGAGGAGGACTCGCAGGGACCACTGGGTCCAAACACCAACCACTCTGTTTTCTTTTCATTAAAATTTAAAAAGTTTAGAGCCAACCAAGCTTTAATGTCATCTAGGCATGTTGTGAGAGGTTTTATGGAGATGCCACCCTTCTGCTTCAGGGGTAAATAAATTTGGATGCCATTATCATCTAGAAAATCTTTCAGTTGACTAAAAACAATTTTCTCTAAAACCTTGGAAAGTAAAGGGAGCTTGGAAGTAGGCCTATAGTTCGCTAAAACTGTGTGGCTGGTGCACAGATGTAACAGTGATTGCTCAGCACTGCTCTTCCTCTCTGGAATACCTTTTTATTCACTGCAAACCGTTTTATTCTCTGCGGGAGTTTGCTTCATTCATCCTGGCCGCTGTTTACATCCCGCCACATGCGGATGCGCAGGCAGCTCAGTGCGCACTCGCGGAGCAGATACTGCACATGGAGCGGACATTCCCGGACTCTCTCATCATTACTCTTGGGGACTTTAACAAAGCCAATCTGAGCCATGAGCTTCCCAAATACAAGCAGTATATTAAATGCCCGACCAGAGAGGAGAGGACATTAGACCACTGTTACAGCACGATCAGTGGGGCCTATCGCTTCACTCGGACTTTCTGACCACGTCATGATCCTTCTAATCCCCACGTACAGACAGAGGCTGAAGCTCTCCAAACCTGTCGTGAGGACCAAAAAACTGTGGAGCAACAAGGCTGTGGAGGAGCTTCGCACGTGTTTGGAGTCTACAGACTGGGACACAATGAAGGCTGCTTCTAACAGCTTGGACGAGTTTACGGACACCGTCACCTCCTATATCCACTTCTGTGAGGACAGCATTGTGCCATCACGCACCAGGGTGAGTTATAACAATGACAAACCCTGGTTTACTCCTAAACTCAAAAAGCTGTGGCTGGAAAAGAGAAAGGCGTTCAGAAGCGGAGACAGGGACTGCTGCAGAGAGGCCAAGTACAGGTTCACTAAAGAAGTGGACATTGCTAAACACCAGCACTCTGAGAAGATGCAGCAGCAGATCTCAGAGAATGACTCTGCCTCTGTGTGGAAAGGTTTTAGGAATATCACCAACTACAAGCCTAAAACCCCCCACTCCACTGATGACTTGCTCTTAGCCAACACCCTCAACGACTTTTACTGCCGTTTTGACGAGCCATCAGGCAGCCTTCACACCTCCAACGGCCCCAACAATAGAGACACTTTGGACACTCATTCCCCCACCTCTCCCCCCTCCATAGAGCCATCACCACCTTCAAACACTTCACCTACAACACCCCCCTCCTCACCCCACACAAAAGAGGATTTCACACCACCTCCTCCCACCACAACTCTTCATATTCATGAAGCAGATGTGAGGAAGCAGTTTAAGAGTCTGAATGCTCGAAAAGCTCCCGGCCCAGACGGTGTGTCTCCTGCCACCCTCAGACACTGTGCAAACGAGCTGGCCCCACTGTTTTCTGGCATTTTCAACTCCTCACTGCAGGCATGTCATGTGCCTGCCTGCTTCAAGTCCTCTACCATAATCCCTGTCCCCAAGAAACCTAGGATCACTGGACTAAATGACTACAGACCCGTGGCTCTGACATCTGTGGTCATGAAGTCATTTGAGCGCCTGGTTCTCTCCTATCTCAAGACCCTCACGGCCCCCCTCCTGGACCCCCTGCAGTTTGCATACAGAGCCAACAAGTCTGTAGATGACGCCATCAACATGGCCCTACACTTCATCCTGCAGCATCTGGACTCCCCAGGAACCTACGCCAGGATCCTGTTTGTGGACTTCAGCTCTGCCTTCAACACCATCCTTCCAGACCATCTCCGAGGCAAGCTTTCCCAGATGAATGTGCCTGATCCCATCTGCCGGTGGATCACTGACTTCCTGACGGACAGGAAGCAGCATGTGAGGCTGGGAAAGAATGTCTCGGACTCCCGGACCATCAGCACCGGCTCCCCTCAGGGCTGTGTTCTTTCTCCTCTGCTCTTCTCCCTGTACACCAACTGCTGCACCTCCACCCACCAGTCTGTCAAGCTTGCAGATGACACCACCGTTATTGGACTTATCTCGGACGGGGATGAGTCTGCCTACAGGAGGGAGGTTGAACGTCTGATGTCCTGGTGCAGCCACAACAACCTGGTGCTGAATGCCCAGAAGACAGTGGAGATTATTGTGGACTTCAGGAAGCACACAGCCCCACTCCCCACCATCATCCTGACTGACACCCCCATCACCTCTGTGGACTCATTCCACTTCCTGGGTACCACCATCACCCAGGACCTGAAGTGGGAGCCCACCATCACCTCCGTCATTAAGAAAGCCCAGCAGAGGATGTATTTCCTGAGGCAGCTGAAGAAATTCAACCTGCCAACACGGACGATGATGCAATTCTACACTGCAATCATCGAGTCCATCCTCACCTCCTCCATCACCGTGTGGTACGCTGGAGCCACTATCAGGGACAAACAGAGACTGCAGCGTGTTGTGCGCTCTGCTGAGAAGGTGATTGGCTGCAGACTCCCATCTCTGCAGGACCTGTACACCTCCAGGACACTGGGGCATGCAGCTCGGATCTCAGCTGACCCTTCTCACCCTGGACACAGTCTGTTTGACCTGCTCCCCTCAGGCAGGAGGCTCCGGTCCATTCGCACCAGAACCTCTCGCCATAAGAACAGTTTCTTCCCCTCTGCTGTTGGACACATGAACAGTAACCATAAGACTGTTCCCACCACTAACACATGACCCTACGCTGTGTTCACTGCATCATTCAATGTTTGGCACTGATCACCACCTGCACTCATGTATATATCTATCTACTTAGCACTTTTAATTCTTATTCTTATTTTTATTTTAATGTCTATTTTAGCGTAATTTATGACAGTATGTTTGCACTGAAGCACCGCAGCAATTTCCTAATGTTATAAACCTGCTCAACATTTGGCAATAAAACCCTTTCTGATTCTGATCAAGGCCAGGTTTCTTAAGCAGTGGCTGCACTAGTGCATGTTTGAAACTTGCAGGAACCACACCAGAAGACAGACTGCTGTACCTTCTCTCTGTATTTAGACTCATTGTTGTTGGTGATGAGACCCACCACTGTTGTGTCATCTGCAAACTTGATCATGTGATTTGAGCTGTACTGTGCAGTACAGTCATGTGTTAGCAAGGTGAACAGCAGTGGACTAAGCACACAGCCCTGTGGTGATCCTGGGAGAGAGAAAGGTGAACAGCAGACGAGATGGCATGATTTCTGGAGCGGTTTGGGCAGTAGGCAAACTGTAGCAGCTGAGCTGAGGTGAGTTTTCATGTGCCTCAATACCAGCCTCTCAAAGCACTTTGCGATGATGGGTGTAAGTGTCACCAGCCGGTAGTCATTGAAGCAGGGAACAGTGGCACTTCTTTGGCACTCGGGTGATTTTTGTAGCTTTGATGCATAGATCAGTGGTGTATTTAAGATTGTCCAATCTGGGGGAGGGGTGAAGCCTTGTATGCTGAATGTTTATGTAAACAAGGTCTAACATGCTGTCCCCTCTTGTCGCAAAGTCAATGTTCTAATGAAATTTGGGCAGAACTGATTTCTATCAGGTATCTCTCCCTCCTTTTTTGTGACATTGGCAGGACTTTTATTTTGTTGTAATTATAAAAGACCAAATTGGTTGTGAGAGTTAATCATTCAAGATCAGCTCAGCAGACAAAACACAGTTTAAGTGTCATGGTGAGCTGTGCTGGAGGCTAGAGTAGAGCCCAAATACAGGACTCTGAGACAATATTAACTTAAAGAGGCAGCTTTTTTTGATATAGTAATTACATAAAGCAAAGTACAAGACAAAACACTAAAAGAAGCAAACAAAAGATAAACTTGAACTCAGATCTTGGCAACTGAAGCACTCATAACCAGATATAACTGAGAGAACATGAAAGACACTCTATGGCACAGCTACTATGGAGAACATGACAAAGAACAGAGGGCACACATGAAGGATAACGAGGAGATGGGTAACAGGTGTGAACACAGCTGGGACTAATCAGTCATGGCCAGACACAGAGGAAGGAAAACCGGTTACACTTTGTTTTCTTTTATTTTTCAATACCAAACTGTCATAATACACATAGGTACATATAGAAATAATCTTTTTCTTTTTTATAGCATATAAAAAAAAAAAAAAAACATAAATGGGATGAGTACCTGAATACCCCCACTCCCTCCCAATAATGTAAAAATGAATATGTTACAGAGGAAATGAATTAACCCATACAAAATATACAAAAAAAGCAAGAACAAGAAATCAACAATAAGATAGTAGTGCGTATCCTTATAGTTTAATATTAACATTAATAAATCTTAAATATTAAGAGTAGTAACAATATTAATATTACTGAATCCCTGCTCAGCGGTTGAAACAAATTAATAATGCTGGAATATCTTTAAATAAAGCATTCTTATAAGGTAGAACAGCCACTGCCGGGAATAGCAGAACAATTTGTACACTGTCATATGGTGGACTACAGAGAGAGTTCTACTTTTCTAAGTATTTAAGTAATGGTTTCCAGTGAGTGAAGAAAAAAAAAAAAAAAAAAAAGAAAAGAAAAATCTATCGGATGAGCCTCTGATGGAGAATTTTATCTTCTCCAATTTTAAGAGTCCTAAGATATCCTATAACCAGACTTTAATTAATGGTGGCTGAGATGATTTCCACAACAACAAAATTATTTTTCTAGCGATGAGAGAAGCAAAGGCAATAAGGTTATTTTGAATAGTTGTAGTATGAAGGTTATTTGGTGGTTTTCCAAATATAGCGATATGTGGAGTCGGAATCAATTTTATACCCAATATATCTGAAATTATTTTGAAGAATTGATGCCAAAATTCAGACAACCTAGGGCACGCCCAGGACATATGAGTAAGATTGCAAGGTATCTGTGAGCATCTGTTACATTTATCATCAAATTTATCTGGGTAAAATGTTGACAGTTTTTCTTTACTGTAGTGTAATCTGTGGAAAATTTTAAATTGTATTAATGAAAGTCTGGCGCAACTACAAGACAAATTAATGGCCCCTACCGCTCCATCCCACAACAACTCAGAAAAACTCATATGGAGTTCTGACTCCCATTTCATCTTGGTACTGTTTAAAAGAGATTCACTAGGTGGGGAAGCTAGTTTTTACCCTTTAACAAAGTTTTGGCTCCTGGAAGTACCGTATAAAATCGGATTTAATGAAATTAAAGCGAGTAACTAGTTCGTTAAAACTTGCAAAAACCTCATTTACGTATAGATCATCAGTACCTTAAGATTTTCTGTTTTAGAACATAAAGTCAATCTTTGCTGGAACAAATAAGTGATTGTGGCAGATCGGGGTTGCAAGAGGGAGGGTGAGCCAACCAAAGTGTCAAATTTTTAATGTTTCAGTAACAACTGGGTTGGAAGACCAGTTTAATAGGGATGATTGTGAGGTATCACATGCTAAAGCAAGTAATGACGAGGAACAGGAGGCTTCTTCACTCTGGCACCAATTAGTATAGGGAGACATACACCACAATAATGTATTATACGTGTTAGATGCCCAATAACACAGCTTTATTGCTGGAGGGAAACGGCGAAACAAACTGATAAGAAACTACACTGGGAAGCAATACACTAGCACACAGAGAAGCTCACGGCCATGAATGAGAGAGAATGTGACACTGAACAGAGGGAGACGCAGACATAAATACACAGAGATTTAACGAGGGAGGTGGGAGCACATGGGGAACACAGCTGACACAGATAATCATAACGAGACAGGGCAGGAGCAACACAACATGACACATACTGACGGGAGACTGTCAAAGTAAAACAGGAAGTACACAGAGGCGCAGACAGGAGGAGAGAGGGAGCACGGGGAGAGCACAGACATAACGGGCTGGGGAAAACGTGGAATAAAACACGAGGGGAAACGAGGGCTCACAGATACACAGAGGGGCACACAGGGGGTAAAAGTCACAAAGGGATCATCCATTAAAACATATCCACTGGAAGCCACAATAGACTTTGACCATAAAATCCTTTCAACGTAGCGGCACTTTAATTGTCCATGTAAACGTCATCCAAGCAGCATAATTAATAAGACGCAGCGCAGACATCATTCCAAGAGCGCAGCCAAAACGTTGCACATTTAACCAACATCCATTCCATTCCGTTCAGTGTGTCCTTTTGAAGCATCTCAGCGCTAATGCACAATGTGGCTTCCTTTTCCACAACCAGACATACACAGGTATTCTTACCTGCGCTCCTCAGAATTGCGTCAGGTGTGTCGGTGCTGCTGGGCTCACTCATACAGATGCGCTGCACTTACTTGGCGTCTTTCAGGTTCCTTGATCTGATTTCTTTGATCCTGCTTGCGGCTTGCTTCTCCAGAATGCCGTTTTTTGTTGACTAAAGATGTAGCGACTTCCACAGTCGCTACAGGCCGGGGCTGGAGCCTGCCTATTTGCCTGACGCGCTGTCAACTTTACGCAATAATGCGAGAGGTGGAATTGTTTGCTTGTTTATTAAAGTGCTTTGAGAGTTTACAGAGTAATATCATCAGCTCCTGATTCAGACTCTTACAACGTCACAGGCTCTAATATAACGAAGCGAAACATGTAGTGCAGCGGTCAACAAAAACTACGGCTATCCAGCCCTCCTCTCTGTCAAAATCAAAACCCAGTGAATGACAGACTGACAACGCCCATTTATGTCACCGCTAGCACCCACGTGACTCCCATAACAACCAAACAAATAAAAACCCAGTGATCATCAAAATTCAATACATTCAATTATGGTTCCTACACAAACATTGCATATATATATATATATATATTTTTTTTTTTATCATAACTCTGGTTTCACGTGCCTATCAACACAATTTAAAACTGTTATAAAGTCCACACATCAAGTGTACTTGACTCTGCTGTGTGCTGTGTAAATGTGATTTTTGAGCTGGGTGAAATCCGTGAAGCAGAAATAATATTTTATTTTAACATTGCATTGCTAATCATCGGTTGTGGCCAATCAAATTGTATGGTCCGACTATAAATAGTAGCTGCTATTTTGATTCATTTATTTATTTATTTATATTTATTTTTGGTTGATTAAGGCTGTTCGTACTACTGGTATGTTTGTGGAGTCGGATTAACCACAGAGGACGTATTTGATTTCCCGTTTCGGGTCTATTAATAAGTTGTGTTTTTACTCTGAAGGCCTAAAGTAGAGGTGACTGGGTGCCCTGGTGGTGGGATATTCCGTGGTTCGTGATTATTTATGCATTCGCCCACTGGTAATCCAGGCTCTGAATCAGTTAACAGTACACGTGCAAATACATGATTGCATCTTCTGATGTCTGTTTTAAATAGCTGTCAATAAATTCGTTATTTTAC
This sequence comes from Diplotaxodon limnothrissa, assembly GCF_057381915.1. NCBI lineage: Eukaryota > Metazoa > Chordata > Actinopteri > Cichliformes > Cichlidae > Diplotaxodon > Diplotaxodon limnothrissa. Next base: position 3,139,225 of record NC_140598.1, on the reverse strand, counting down.
TCCCAATCACGGCTCTGGCTCAAGTGTTACAAACCTTAGAAACTATGTAAATGAACAAGAAGGCACTAACTATAGTTATATAGTTCATTTGCATAGTACATAGTATCTATAGATACTGTCTGTGTGAAACTCCCAGGTTGGCGTAGTCGGGTTTCCCCTGTGACTGTAAAGCTTTAAGCTCCCGATCGCCACAACACCATATTTGTGTTTGCAGAATCTGATGGATTCTGGTCAGCTGTACATAGATAATCCTGACAATATACAGTAAACCCGAGTCTTTAAAAAAAACGGAATTAACTGAATTTGAATAAATAATAAACAAATTTATTCACCTGTGTTTGAGCCTCAGGCATGGCACCATGCCCCTCCCATGTTTTAAATGTACGTTAGAATAGCATGCATCATCTTGATGCATTCTCAATCATCCAGGAAAGTAAATCTCCAAAAGTTGATTCTGTTCATCTGGACGTAGCGTTTTGTGGGAGAAACGTTTCGTCACTCATCCAAGTGACTTTATCAGTCTCAGCTAACTGCAGGTTTCCAATCTTATAAACAGTACATTTGCATAATGACTGAAACCAGCCCACTGAAGGAACAATGGGCTGGGAGGTCAGTTCCTTAATCATAATTATGCAAATTCTCATGACCATTGATCAACACCACTGACCAAAACCCACTGATCAAAGACCACTGATCAGTGCATGCATCAACACAATAAGTGAGCGGGAGGAGTGAGGCGTGGGGTCTTCACACACCCCCGTTCTCTGTTCGCCATCTGGGGCAGGGGCTAGCCGTTTGGTCGGTGTCTGGGCTAGTGGGCTGACAAGACTGACACACTTTGTACAGTTACATCATAGTCACTGGTTACAACACATAGTGCCCCTCCCCTGCGACCCACGCACACACACACAGCAGCACTAACGAGGTAAAGTCCCTTCGCATGGTGGTAAAACAGGAAACGTAAAATACGAGCTTTATCGGTTTGTTTGTTCTGTCTCCAAACAGAAACCGTGAAAATCAACAAAGCAGCATTATTAAACATGAAACCTATGACAGAAATATAGGCTACTCATGTGACTCCTCAAACAACTTACACGTTTCTAAGACAAACCAAGATTATTATTATTATTAGTAGTAGTAGTAGTATTATTGTATTGTATATTATTTATTGCTAGTTTCGTTTCGTTTTTGTATGGTCTGGCATAAGCATTTCACTGCATGTCGCACTATGTATGATTGTCTATGTGACAAATACAAATTGAATAAAATTTAAACTTTTAGATTTGATCTAAAATGGACCAGGAGAACAAGTTGATTTGAATAATGTGTTCATTAGTTTGTTCTGTTGCGGTGCATCATAAAGGTAAGCTGTAAATGTAGCACATAAAACACTTTTCAAAAAATAAAGAATTATTTAAAATATTGTCAAACTCTGTTGCAGATTGTTCAGTTAATATATTTAAAACAGATGACGTTCATCACGCTGTACAGATCGTGTTTGATTGTGTGTGTTGGGCATTTTGCACACTTTTGTCACAAATATAAACATTTTTTAAGGAAACAACGACGAAAAGTTTTCATGAGACGGTTGCTTTACTTGCAAAAGATAACAGTGCATATTTGCATGTACACATATGGATGTCTTACAATTTTTCTACAATGTTTTCATCTTATCTATATTGTTTTTATTATATTATCCCTCTGTCCAGCACTTTGAACGACACTTGATGTCTTTTAACTGTGCTATAAAGATGACTTGACTTGACAATAGAGAAACGAGGAAGCGGTGTCCTTTGCGTCATTCTATTCTCATCCATAACCCGCGTATTGGGCCAAAGCCTAGCATAGCCTGTAACGTTATTATGAAGGACATTTTATGAGTGAACTTGAGTTTAAGTGACTAACAGGTTTCTTTGAAAAATACTTTAATAAATATAAATTTCGTAACTGAAGTCAGTGAATTCCATGTTGATGCCAACTGTAATTTCAGGAATAGAAACAGCATGAAGATTGAAGTGTGAGCATAAGATTCAATTTTAAAAACAATACTAAGAATAACAATAAAGGAGCGAGCTCTTGGTGTGAGTGAGTGAGGTGGCTCTGAAAAGAGCCGTTGTTGGTAGGAGAGCGTGCAGCTTAAGCTCTCTCTCCACGGATGCGGCGAGCCAGCTGGATGTAGCGAACAGAGGAGACTCGCTGCTCTTAAAGTGTGTGACTGGCTGTGACGCCGTGCCGCTCCGTGATTGGTGACGGGCTCCACGTGGCGCATCGCCCCGCCTCGGTGTGTGCTGCTCATTGGAGAAAATTGCATTGAATTTGCGCGCTGCCGCAAGCCTCTCTGCGATTGGTGCGTGACGAATCCGCCCGCGCTCTGCGGAAATATAAGCGAGGCTTTGAGCAGATCGGGCCACATTTTCTCTTACTCTCGATGCTACGAAGAAAAGAACCAAAATGAGTGGACGCGGCAAGACTCGGGACTCATCAACAGAAAGTCCGGGCATGACTCCTGTGTTGCTGCTGGCAGTGTGTTTTCTCGGTGCGTGTGCCCTTTCACCCGTGGAGGACACAAACAGGCAGGAGCAGCTCCTCCTGATGTCCCTGGGGCTCTCCGAGAGGCCGAGGCCTGCAGGGAGCCTCCAGCCCCGGCGCCATGTCCCCTCCGCTCTCTGGAGGATGTTCCGGAGGGCCGAGAAGCTCCAGGCTCTGGAGAGCCAGCCCTGCACGGTGTCAGAGTATGGAGTCCGCGGCAACATCGTCAGATACATCCAAGACCAAGGCAGGATGGTGTCTGGCTGGAGCAGCAGCTGTCAGGCTTGCCTGGAGAAGCATCTTTTCTTCAACATGTCCATCCTGCAGCCTGTGGAGATGCTATCTCTGGCTCAGCTGGAAATCAAGCTCCACTGGAAGCCCCTCAGTCCCGTGCAGCTGCTGCAAGGGTCCCAGGCCATTAGTGCCTCTCTTTATAAAGTGATCCGATCGACTTTGAAGGGAACTAATCCTAAGGCGAACCGCAGACTCCTGCTGTCCCAGTCGGTCCAGCTGCAGCCCGAGTCCACCTCCATCACCATCGATCTCACAGCGGTGGCAGAGAGCTGGCGCAAACCGGGGTCTAACTACGGCTTAATTTTAGAGTTGCTCCCTCTCGGACCACACCCGGAAGAGTTCTTTCTGTTTTACCCCGGTAACTCCCTCCCACTGGAACAAGACTTCACCTTCCCGTTGGTTCAGGCCTCACTAGTGGCTGTGTCCCTCAACCCAAATCGGTGTCGGTCCAGACAGAGGAGAAGCGCCATCCACATCCCCGTGACACCCAGCAATGTGTGTAAAGCTCGCCGTCTCTACATCAGTTTTAAAGATGTCGGCTGGCAGGACTGGGTAATCGCCCCGCAGGGCTTCATGGCCAACTACTGCCACGGGGAGTGTCCGTTCCCGCTCAGTGAGAGCCTGAACGGCACCAACCATGCCATCCTGCAGACCCTGGTGCATTCCTTGGATCCAGAGAACACGCCACAGCCCTGCTGCGTCCCCATCCGTCTCTCCTCGATCTCCATGCTCTACTACGACAACAATGACAATGTGGTGCTTCAGCATTACCAGGACATGGTGGTGGATGAATGCGGGTGTCGCTGAAGATGCTGGACGCTTCTGATTGGCCTCCGGTCACCAGATATTATCCTCTGATTCATTCAGCTGCTTTATCCAGTGATGCGAGTCTAGAATTGTTGCTACTGCAATTTTTTAAAGTGATTGTTTTTCAATACGTAATGGAATATGTTTGCAGACAGTAATTTCTAAAGAATTTAACCTATTTGCTCTTATTGAAAGCTTTTGTTTGTCTTTTGTTTTAAGCCTAATGAAATAAAATTAGGAATTTAGTGTTTTTCAGTTTTAACAATGGCTTAAGTGGTCTGTTACACATCACTTGCAATACTGGGCGGCATCGATCCAATAGCATTTTCTGAGTCCAAGACCTAAAAGGGAGTTAAGTTTTGTTTAACAAAAAGCAGATTTTAAGAACTATTTTGCTTTTAATAAGAAAAAAAAAAAAAGCAAGACTCGGGGCTCGATGGCAGCGAGGAGGAGCGAGCCCGGGGAGCCGTGAAGGATCCTCCAGGGGCCGTACAGCAGCCTGGACCGGGACCGGCTCCTCATCCGGCTGCCGTTCAAAAGCTTCGCCGTGGGGACTGTTCTGCTGCCGGTGACCGGCTTCATAGCCTGCATCTTCATCTCCCTCTGGTACCACTATGAGGACGCGACGTACACGCACTGTAAGGTGTCCAACTACCTCCCGTCCATCAGCACTGCTGCTAAATTTGGGACATTTTGCAAAGTCACTTACATCTACGCTTAGTCAACCCCTGTTTTAAGGACAGTAGTGGGTTTGAGCAGGATTCGAACCTGGGCCTCCTGGTCTCAAGGCGGCTATTCCTCCCATTGTGTTCTCAGAGCATTTCATGCGACCTTAAAGCTCTCAAGAATGACATTAAGTTGCTGAACCCTGACCTCTGACGTACAAATTAGTTGGTTTAGCTATAAACTTTGGTGTGTAACTCTGTATGGAGGGAAGAATGTATTGACAGTGGGGGTCTACCTGTCGTATAATGAGTAAAAGCTGCCTCAGCCAGATAAACAGGGAGCCACAGTTAATAGCCTGGGGAGAGGACAGCCCCCCCAGACTAAACAATAGAATTAGAGGAAAACTACTGTGGAGGGGGATACAGGGCAGCCCCGGACTCTCCTCCAGCTGGGATATCCAAAGAATCGGTGAGGTCAAGAAGTAAACCTCAAGGCTATATTTTGAAAAAAAAAAAAAAAAAAAAAAAAAAAAAAGGAATTCCCAGCATCCTTAACTCTACAGAGCTCCATTAGTTCAAATGTACACAAATCAAATTGGTTGTGAAATTAGTAATGAAATCAATACATGCTAAAATAAATAGCTGTAGGGGTTCAGCTTTGAGTAAAATGTGTCCTTGAAATCACCTAATATCAGCTCACTTGGCCTAGATTTATTCAGGTAAGGTTGTAGAGCATTTTGAGTGGATTATATTGGCTAGGTATCATTAACCTATACGTGTACTTCCACTAAAACAGCCAGTGTAGGCTTTCAAAAAATTAAAATAGAACTCAATATTTCATACAGAGATAATAACATGCAACTATAAATGTAATACTTTCAGTCATATTTGTTGTTTTTTTAATAGAATGTTTTTAAATGTGGGTGATAGCTTTTAAAGGTTTATTTCTTTTCTGATAGTGTTTCATAGTAAAAAAAGAAGTGTTGTGATGTCTTGTACTATGAAGGTATGATTGTAAAGAGCAAACGGGTGAGGTGTTTCAGGTGTGAAGATCCGACTAAAAGCCAAAACAGTCGCCAACGAAATGAAGATGAAAAATTTCAGAGGTGGGCCATTCTGGTGTCACAAATTTATGACAGAGTGGAGAAGTGTGAAAACATCCACGATCACCAACGGATTTCAAAGGGCTGGACTGCTGCGTGATGGAGATGAGGACACCGCCACAGCCCTTCAGAGGGTGTTCGACTCCAACACTGACAACGAGAATTTTTTTGGTTTTGAAAGCCGACACTGGAGAAGAGGACTTTGGTGGTTTTAGTGCGCAGGAAGAAGAGAAAGATGGTGGTGAATGACTGACTTTTCTTCTTGTTAAAGCCATGTTACTGCACCTGAGCCTAAAAGGTAGGCCGAATCGTTTTTTCTGGTGTGCTGTAGGTTATTGTTATGTACTACTACATTTGTTACTCGTTTATAAAGCACAGTACATGTTTCGTTCTTGTAATTACCGGTACTTGTACATAAAAAGTTGTGCAAATATGTACCGGTAACTTGTTTTTCAAAATATTAATACAAGGGATGTGTTCCCAAACAGCCATCTGTTTCCTGACAATCCCCTTTGTGCATATTCTCTTACATATGGTAAGTAAACATTAAAGCACCTGCGGCTTTTAGTCAGGTGCGGCTGATGTAGGTACAAAACAGGATTTTCCCCTGATTTTAGCTTGTGTGGCTAATATTCAGGTGCGCTTTGTAGTCCGGAAAGTACGGCAATTTAATTTCAAGGGGAAATTAAGTCTCACTGAGGTTAAAGGCCAAAGAATAAAAGTGGGTTTTAAGACGCAATTTAAAATTGGACAGTGAAGGGGCCTCTCTAACGTGCAAGGGCAAATTATTCCATCATTTTGGAGCCACGATAAAGAAGGCCCGCTCCCCTCTGAGCTTCCTCCTGGATCTCAGTACCTCCAGGGGCAGCTGGTCAGCTGACCTGGGAGACCGACAGGGTGTGTGGAGATGAAGAAGCTCAGAGAGGTAAGGCGGGGCAAGACTGTGAACATAAGAATTTTAAAATTAACTCTAAAAGACACAGGCAGCCAGTGCAGTGAGGCTGGAACAGGGGTTATATGCTCTATTTTAAAAGTTCCTGTTAGGAGTCATGAAGCAGCGTTTTGGACCAGCTGCAGACTTGAGAGCAATGACTGACTGACCCCCACGTAAAGTGCGTTACAGTAGTCCAGGCGCGAAGAAATAAAAGCATGGATCACTGTTTCAAGGTGCTGCCTTGAAAGAAAAGATTTTACTCTTGCCAGTCGCCTTAAATGATAAAAACTGGACTTCACCACTGCTCTGATTTGGTTGTCCAATTTAAAATCACCATCCAACTTAAAACCACGATCAATAACAACAGGTTTAAAATAAACTTCCAGGGGTCCCAAATCAACAGAGGAGGACTCGCAGGGACCACTGGGTCCAAACACCAACCACTCTGTTTTCTTTTCATTAAAATTTAAAAAGTTTAGAGCCAACCAAGCTTTAATGTCATCTAGGCATGTTGTGAGAGGTTTTATGGAGATGCCACCCTTCTGCTTCAGGGGTAAATAAATTTGGATGCCATTATCATCTAGAAAATCTTTCAGTTGACTAAAAACAATTTTCTCTAAAACCTTGGAAAGTAAAGGGAGCTTGGAAGTAGGCCTATAGTTCGCTAAAACTGTGTGGCTGGTGCACAGATGTAACAGTGATTGCTCAGCACTGCTCTTCCTCTCTGGAATACCTTTTTATTCACTGCAAACCGTTTTATTCTCTGCGGGAGTTTGCTTCATTCATCCTGGCCGCTGTTTACATCCCGCCACATGCGGATGCGCAGGCAGCTCAGTGCGCACTCGCGGAGCAGATACTGCACATGGAGCGGACATTCCCGGACTCTCTCATCATTACTCTTGGGGACTTTAACAAAGCCAATCTGAGCCATGAGCTTCCCAAATACAAGCAGTATATTAAATGCCCGACCAGAGAGGAGAGGACATTAGACCACTGTTACAGCACGATCAGTGGGGCCTATCGCTTCACTCGGACTTTCTGACCACGTCATGATCCTTCTAATCCCCACGTACAGACAGAGGCTGAAGCTCTCCAAACCTGTCGTGAGGACCAAAAAACTGTGGAGCAACAAGGCTGTGGAGGAGCTTCGCACGTGTTTGGAGTCTACAGACTGGGACACAATGAAGGCTGCTTCTAACAGCTTGGACGAGTTTACGGACACCGTCACCTCCTATATCCACTTCTGTGAGGACAGCATTGTGCCATCACGCACCAGGGTGAGTTATAACAATGACAAACCCTGGTTTACTCCTAAACTCAAAAAGCTGTGGCTGGAAAAGAGAAAGGCGTTCAGAAGCGGAGACAGGGACTGCTGCAGAGAGGCCAAGTACAGGTTCACTAAAGAAGTGGACATTGCTAAACACCAGCACTCTGAGAAGATGCAGCAGCAGATCTCAGAGAATGACTCTGCCTCTGTGTGGAAAGGTTTTAGGAATATCACCAACTACAAGCCTAAAATCTCCCACTCCACTGATGACTTGCTCTTGGCCAACACCCTCAACGACTTTTACTGCCGTTTTGACGAGCCATCAGGCAGCCTTCACACCTCCAACGGCCCCAACAATAGAGACACTTTGGACACTCATTCCCCCACCTCTCCCCCCTCCATAGAGCCATCACCACCTTCAAACACTTCACCTACAACACCCCCCTCCTCACCCCACACAAAAGAGGATTTCACACCACCTCCTCCCACCACAACTCTTCATATTCATGAAGCAGATGTGAGGAAGCAGTTTAAGAGTCTGAATGCTCGAAAAGCTCCCGGCCCAGACGGTGTGTCTCCTGCCACCCTCAGACACTGTGCAAACGAGCTGGCCCCACTGTTTTCTGGCATTTTCAACTCCTCACTGCAGGCATGTCATGTGCCTGCCTGCTTCAAGTCCTCTACCATAATCCCTGTCCCCAAGAAACCTAGGATCACTGGACTAAATGACTACAGACCCGTGGCTCTGACATCTGTGGTCATGAAGTCATTTGAGCGCCTGGTTCTCTCCTATCTCAAGACCCTCACGGCCCCCCTCCTGGACCCCCTGCAGTTTGCATACAGAGCCAACAAGTCTGTAGATGACGCCATCAACATGGCCCTACACTTCATCCTGCAGCATCTGGACTCCCCAGGAACCTACGCCAGGATCCTGTTTGTGGACTTCAGCTCTGCCTTCAACACCATCCTTCCAGACCATCTCCGAGGCAAGCTTTCCCAGATGAATGTGCCTGATCCCATCTGCCGGTGGATCACTGACTTCCTGACGGACAGGAAGCAGCATGTGAGGCTGGGAAAGAATGTCTCGGACTCCCGGACCATCAGCACCGGCTCCCCTCAGGGCTGTGTTCTTTCTCCTCTGCTCTTCTCCCTGTACACCAACTGCTGCACCTCCACCCACCAGTCTGTCAAGCTTGCAGATGACACCACCGTTATTGGACTTATCTCGGACGGGGATGAGTCTGCCTACAGGAGGGAGGTTGAACGTCTGATGTCCTGGTGCAGCCACAACAACCTGGTGCTGAATGCCCAGAAGACAGTGGAGATTATTGTGGACTTCAGGAAGCACACAGCCCCACTCCCCACCATCATCCTGACTGACACCCCCATCACCTCTGTGGACTCATTCCACTTCCTGGGTACCACCATCACCCAGGACCTGAAGTGGGAGCCCACCATCACCTCCGTCATTAAGAAAGCCCAGCAGAGGATGTATTTCCTGAGGCAGCTGAAGAAATTCAACCTGCCAACACGGACGATGATGCAATTCTACACTGCAATCATCGAGTCCATCCTCACCTCCTCCATCACCGTGTGGTACGCTGGAGCCACTATCAGGGACAAACAGAGACTGCAGCGTGTTGTGCGCTCTGCTGAGAAGGTGATTGGCTGCAGACTCCCATCTCTGCAGGACCTGTACACCTCCAGGACACTGGGGCATGCAGCTCGGATCTCAGCTGACCCTTCTCACCCTGGACACAGTCTGTTTGACCTGCTCCCCTCAGGCAGGAGGCTCCGGTCCATTCGCACCAGAACCTCTCGCCATAAGAACAGTTTCTTCCCCTCTGCTGTTGGACACATGAACAGTAACCATAAGACTGTTCCCACCACTAACACATGACCCTACGCTGTGTTCACTGCATCATTCAATGTTTGGCACTGATCACCACCTGCACTCATGTATATATCTACTTAGCACTTTTAATTCTTATTCTTATTTTTATTTTAATGTCTATTTTAGCGTAATTTATGACAGTATGTTTGCACTGAAGCACCGCAGCAATTTCCTAATGTTATAAACCTGCTCAACATTTGGCAATAAAACCCTTTCTGATTCTGATCAAGGCCAGGTTTCTTAAGCAGTGGCTGCACTAGTGCATGTTTGAAACTTGCAGGAACCACACCAGAAGACAGACTGCTGTACCTTCTCTCTGTATTTAGACTCATTGTTGTTGGTGATGAGACCCACCACTGTTGTGTCATCTGCAAACTTGATCATGTGATTTGAGCTGTACTGTGCAGTACAGTCATGTGTTAGCAAGGTGAACAGCAGTGGACTAAGCACACAGCCCTGTGGTGATCCTGGGAGAGAGAAAGGTGAACAGCAGACGAGATGGCATGATTTCTGGAGCGGTTTGGGCAGTAGGCAAACTGTAGCAGCTGAGCTGAGGTGAGTTTTCATGTGCCTCAATACCAGCCTCTCAAAGCACTTTGCGATGATGGGTGTAAGTGTCACCAGCCGGTAGTCATTGAAGCAGGGAACAGTGGCACTTCTTTGGCACTCGGGTGATTTTTGTAGCTTTGATGCATAGATCAGTGGTGTATTTAAGATTGTCCAATCTGGGGGAGGGGTGAAGCCTTGTATGCTGAATGTTTATGTAAACAAGGTCTAACATGCTGTCCCCTCTTGTCGCAAAGTCAATGTTCTAATGAAATTTGGGCAGAACTGATTTCTATCAGGTATCTCTCCCTCCTTTTTTGTGACATTGGCAGGACTTTTATTTTGTTGTAATTATAAAAGACCAAATTGGTTGTGAGAGTTAATCATTCAAGATCAGCTCAGCAGACAAAACACAGTTTAAGTGTCATGGTGAGCTGTGCTGGAGGCTAGAGTAGAGCCCAAATACAGGACTCTGAGACAATATTAACTTAAAGAGGCAGCTTTTTTTGATATAGTAATTACATAAAGCAAAGTACAAGACAAAACACTAAAAGAAGCAAACAAAAGATAAACTTGAACTCAGATCTTGGCAACTGAAGCACTCATAACCAGATATAACTGAGAGAACATGAAAGACACTCTATGGCACAGCTACTATGGAGAACATGACAAAGAACAGAGGGCACACATGAAGGATAACGAGGAGATGGGTAACAGGTGTGAACACAGCTGGGACTAATCAGTCATGGCCAGACACAGAGGAAGGAAAACCGGTTACACTTTGTTTTCTTTTATTTTTCAATACCAAACTGTCATAATACACATAGGTACATATAGAAATAATCTTTTTCTTTTTTATAGCATATAAAAAAAAAAAAAAAAACATAAATGGGATGAGTACCTGAATACCCCCACTCCCTCCCAATAATGTAAAAATGAATATGTTACAGAGGAAATGAATTAACCCATACAAAATATACAAAAAAAAGAACAAGAAATCAACAATAAGATAGTAGTGCGTATCCTTATAGTTTAATATTAACATTAATAAATCTTAAATATTAAGAGTAGTAACAATATTAATATTACTGAATCCCTGCTCAGCGGTTGAAACAAATTAATAATGCTGGAATATCTTTAAATAAAGCATTCTTATAAGGTAGAACAGCCACTGCCGGGAATAGCAGAACAATTTGTACACTGTCATATGGTGGACTACAGAGAGAGTTCTACTTTTCTAAGTATTTAAGTAATGGTTTCCAGTGAGTGAAGAAAAAAAAAAAAAAAAAAAAAAAGAAAAGAAAAATCTATCGGATGAGCCTCTGATGGAGAATTTTATCTTCTCCAATTTTAAGAGTCCTAAGATATCCTATAACCAGACTTTAATTAATGGTGGCTGAGATGATTTCCACAACAACAAAATTATTTTTCTAGCGATGAGAGAAGCAAAGGCAATAAGGTTATTTTGAATAGTTGTAGTATGAAGGTTATTTGGTGGTTTTCCAAATATAGCGATATGTGGAGTCGGAATCAATTTTATACCCAATATATCTGAAATTATTTTGAAGAATTGATGCCAAAATTCAGACAACCTAGGGCACGCCCAGGACATATGAGTAAGATTGCAAGGTATCTGTGAGCATCTGTTACATTTATCATCAAATTTATCTGGGTAAAATGTTGACAGTTTTTCTTTACTGTAGTGTAATCTGTGGAAAATTTTAAATTGTATTAATGAAAGTCTGGCGCAACTACAAGACAAATTAATGGCCCCTACCGCTCCATCCCACAACAACTCAGAAAAACTCATATGGAGTTCTGACTCCCATTTCATCTTGGTACTGTTTAAAAGAGATTCACTAGGTGGGGAAGCTAGTTTTTACCCTTTAACAAAGTTTTGGCTCCTGGAAGTACCGTATAAAATCGGATTTAATGAAATTAAAGCGAGTAACTAGTTCGTTAAAACTTGCAAAAACCTCATTTACGTATAGATCATCAGTACCTTAAGATTTTCTGTTTTAGAACATAAAGTCAATCTTTGCTGGAACAAATAAGTGATTGTGGCAGATCGGGGTTGCAAGAGGGAGGGTGAGCCAACCAAAGTGTCAAATTTTTAATGTTTCAGTAACAACTGGGTTGGAAGACCAGTTTAATAGGGATGATTGTGAGGTATCACATGCTAAAGCAAGTAATGACGAGGAACAGGAGGCTTCTTCACTCTGGCACCAATTAGTATAGGGAGACATACACCACAATAATGTATTATACGTGTTAGATGCCCAATAACACAGCTTTATTGCTGGAGGGAAACGGCGAAACAAACTGATAAGAAACTACACTGGGAAGCAATACACTAGCACACAGAGAAGCTCACGGCCATGAATGAGAGAGAATGTGACACTGAACAGAGGGAGACGCAGACATAAATACACAGAGATTTAACGAGGGAGGTGGGAGCACATGGGGAACACAGCTGACACAGATAATCATAACGAGACAGGGCAGGAGCAACACAACATGACACATACTGACGGGAGACTGTCAAAGTAAAACAGGAAGTACACAGAGGCGCAGACAGGAGGAGAGAGGGAGCACGGGGAGAGCACAGACATAACGGGCTGGGGAAAACGTGGAATAAAACACGAGGGGAAACGAGGGCTCACAGATACACAGAGGGCACACATGAAGGATAACGAGGAGATGGGTAACAGGTGTGAACACAGCTGGGACTAATCAGTCATGGCCAGACACAGAGGAAGGAAAACCGGTTACACTTTGTTTTCTTTTATTTTTCAATACCAAACTGTCATAATACACATAGGTACATATAGAAATAATCTTTTTCTTTTTTATAGCATATAAAAAAAAAAAAAAAAACATAAATGGGATGAGTACCTGAATACCCCCACTCCCTCCCAATAATGTAAAAATGAATATGTTACAGAGGAAATGAATTAACCCATACAAAATATACAAAAAAAGCAAGAACAAGAAATCAACAATAAGATAGTAGTGCGTATCCTTATAGTTTAATATTAACATTAATAAATCTTAAATATTAAGAGTAGTAACAATATTAATATTACTGAATCCCTGCTCAGCGGTTGAAACAAATTAATAATGCTGGAATATCTTTAAATAAAGCATTCTTATAAGGTAGAACAGCCACTGCCGGGAATAGCAGAACAATTTGTACACTGTCATATGGTGGACTACAGAGAGAGTTCTACTTTTCTAAGTATTTAAGTAATGGTTTCCAGTGAGTGAAGAAAAAAAAAAAAAAAAAAAAAAGAAAAGAAAAATCTATCGGATGAGCCTCTGATGGAGAATTTTATCTTCTCCAATTTTAAGAGTCCTAAGATATCCTATAACCAGACTTTAATTAATGGTGGCTGAGATGATTTCCACAACAACAAAATTATTTTTCTAGCGATGAGAGAAGCAAAGGCAATAAGGTTATTTTGAATAGTTGTAGTATGAAGGTTATTTGGTGGTTTTCCAAATATAGCGATATGTGGAGTCGGAATCAATTTTATACCCAATATATCTGAAATTATTTTGAAGAATTGATGCCAAAATTCAGACAACCTAGGGCACGCCCAGGACATATGAGTAAGATTGCAAGGTATCTGTGAGCATCTGTTACATTTATCATCAAATTTATCTGGGTAAAATGTTGACAGTTTTTCTTTACTGTAGTGTAATCTGTGGAAAATTTTAAATTGTATTAATGAAAGTCTGGCGCAACTACAAGACAAATTAATGGCCCCTACCGCTCCATCCCACAACAACTCAGAAAAACTCATATGGAGTTCTGACTCCCATTTCATCTTGGTACTGTTTAAGGCAAGGCAAGGCAAGTTTATTTGTATAGCACAATTCAACAACAAGGTGATTCAAAGTGCTTTACAGAGACATTAGAAACAAGAACAAATAAAAAGCATGATTTAAAATTGATTAAAACAAGCAAATAAACTAACTAACTAACAAACAAACAAACAAACAAACAAACAAACAAAACAGTATATAAAATCAAAACAGATAAAATCAGAACAGTAGATAAAATCAGTAGTTAAATGTAAGTTTTGAAATTTAAGCTTAAAGTGTGGATTTGGTGCTTTATTCAAATGCAGCTGAGAACAGGTGAGTCTTCAACCTGGATTTAAATAAACTGAGTGTTTCAGCTGATCTGAGGCTTTCTGGGAGTTTGTTCCAGATATAAGGAGCATAAAAGCTGAATGCAGCTTCTCCGTGTCTGGTTCTGACTCTGGGAACTGATAAAAGACCGGATCCAGATGACCTGAGGGATCTGGATGGTTCATACTGGGTCAGGAGGTCATTGATGTATTTTGGTCCTAAACCATTCAGAGCTTTATAGGCCAGCATCAGAACTTTAAAGTCTATCCTCTGACGGACAGGCAGCCAGTGTAAGGACCTCAGAGCTGGACTGATGTGGTCCACTTTTTTGGTCTTAGTGAGGACTCGAGCAGCAGAGTTCTGAATGAGCTGTAGTTGTCTGACTGATTTTTTAGGTAGACCTGTAAAGATGCTGTTACAGTAATCAAGCCTACTAAAGATGAATGCATGGACTAGTTTTTCCAGGTCCTGTTGAGACATCAGATCTTTTATCCTTGATATATTCTTGAGGTGATAGTAAGCTGACTTTGTTATTGTCTTAATGTGTTTTTCTAAGTTTAGGTCTGCATCCATCACTACACCCAAATTTCTCGCCTGGTTTGTGGTTTTTAGATGTATAGATTGAAGTTCTCTGGTGACCTGTAATCGTTTTTCTTTGGCGCCAAAGACTATTACCTCAGTTTTGTTTTTGTTTAGCTGGAGAAAATTGTGGCACAACCAGTCATTGATTTCCTCAATGCATTTACCAAGAGCCTGTACAGGGCCTCGGTCTCCTGGTGACATTGTGATATATATTTGTGTGTCATCTGCATAGCTGTGATAGTTTATTTTGTTGTTGTTTATAATCTGTGCCAGTGGGAGCATGTAGATGTTAAACAGAAGGGGTCCCAAGATGGAACCTTGGGGAACTCCACATGTGATACTTGTCTGCTCAGATGTGAAGTTACCTATTGATACAAAGTATTTCCTGTTTTCTATGTATGTTTTGAACCAGTTTAGTACAGTTCCTGAAAGACCTGTCCAGTTCTCCAGTCGTTTGAGTAATATATTGTGGTCAACTGTATCAAATGCTGCACTGAGATCCAGTAAAACTAGGACTGACATTTTTCCACTGTCTGTATTCAGACATATGTCATTAAACACTTTGGTCAGAGCGGTTTCAGTGCTGTGGTTCTGTCTAAAACCTGACTGGAAGGCATCGTAGCAATTATTCTGTTTTAAGAAGTAACTGAGCTGTTGAGAAACTGCTTTTTCAATGATCTTACTTAAAAACGGGAGATTTGAGATCGGCCTGTAGTTGTTCATTTGTGTCTTGTCAAGATTGTCCTTTTTCAGTATAGGTTTGATTACAGCAGTTTTTAGTGATTCTGGAAACACACCTGATAATAAAGAAAAGTTGACGATCTGTAACAGGTCTGACTCTAAAGTCTTTGAGACCTTTTTGAAAAAACTTGTTGGCAGGACATCTAAACAGCAGGAGGAGGAGTTCAGTTTACCTAAGATGTCCTCCAGGTCTTTGCTGTTAATAGGTTGAAACTGTTTCATGGTGTTTAAACAGTTTTTTGGTGGACATTCACTAAAAGAGATTCACTAGGTGGAGAAGCTAGTTTTTACCCTTTAACAAAGTTTTGGCTCCTGGAAGTACCGTATAAAATCGGATTTAATGAAATTAAAGTAACTAGTTCGTTAAAACTTGCAAAAACCTCATTTACGTATAGATCATCAGTACCTTTATGTTCTAAAACAGAGAATCTTAAGTCAATCTTTGCTGGAACAAATAAGTGATTATGGCAGATCGGGGTTGCAAGAGGGAGGGTGAGCCAACCAAAGTGTCAAATTTTTAATGTTTCAGTAACAACTGGGTTGGAAGACCGGTTTAATAGGGATGATTGTGAGGTATCACATGCTAAAGCAAGTAATGACGAGGAACAGGAGGCTGCTTCACTCTGGCACCAATTAGTATAGGGAGACATACACCACAATAATGTATTATACGTGTTAGATGCCCAATAACACAGCTTTATTGCTGGAGGGAAACGGCGAAACAAACTGATAAGAAACTACACTGGGAAGCAATACACTAGCACACAGAGAAGCTCACGGCCATGAATGAGAGAGAATGTGACACTGAACAGAGGGAGACGCAGACATAAATACACAGAGATTTAACGAGGGAGGTGGGAGCACATGGGGAACACAGCTGACACAGATAATCATAACGAGACAGGGCAGGAGCAACACAACATGACACATACTGACGGGAGACTGTCAAAGTAAAACAGGAAGTACACAGAGGCGCAGACAGGAGGAGAGAGGGAGCACAGGGAGAGCACAGACATAACGGGCTGGGGAAAACGTGGAATAAAACACGAGGGGAAACGAGGGCTCACAGATACACAGGGGGTAAAAGTCACAAAGGGAAGTCAAATAAGGAACAAAATTCAAAAATACATGAAACTAAGAATGCTGGGCCAACATGGCCCAGGATCATGACACCTCCAGCTGATCTTTCCCCATAAAGAAGCGAGCGACTAGCCCTTGGATGTTTACCGGCCCAAATAAATGATGAAATAGTGTCATTTATAGTTCTGAAATAATTAGACAGACAAATGGGCAAACTTTGAAATACATATAGATATCTAGGTAATGCATTCATTTTAACATGCATTAACGTCTAAGGTGCACCATCAACACTAAACACAAACATGAAAGCAATGTTATGTGATTTGATTATTTTCATTTTATGTGCACATCAAAATGTGTGTAAATGTGTTACTAGGCAACCAGGAGTGCCACAGTTGTTTTACATTGATTTCTACACGATGAAAATATCTCCTGTGGTAATTCTAGATTGAAATGGTCATATTTTATTTTTCCCACACATCCCCAAATTCTCTATATGGTGATAGGAGAAGCTGTGTTACTGTTGTGGATTTTTATGACATATATATCATACACTGGACATATATTCACATGTACATATGCAATCATATATATATACACAGATTCTCTCTCTCTCTCATATATATATATATATATATATATATATATATATATATATATATATATATATATATATATATAGGGCTGGGTCATATTATACCGTTCACGATAATACCGGTATAATGTTAGGCAACGATAGGAAAATGAAATATCGCGATAGAATGGGAGTAAAACGCGCATGCGCAGTGCCTTTGTTTTCATACGCACATGGCCGATTGTTGAGTGAAACAGATGAACCAGAATTGGTTTGTAAAAATGGTGCAACTTCAGTGATGTGGAACTGGTTTGGTGTTTGTCCGTCAGATACACGACAAAGCACATTTTTTTGCAGAACATGCAAGCGGCCGTCGTTATTGTCGTATTTGTCGGACTAAGATGCTCTTAAATCTGGGAGTAATCTGGGTCCTAAACTCCGTACCTTCAGGTCAAACCAACACTGCAGCATCACTGAGAGTTAAAAACTGTCTAAATTCTTTCATCTTTAATAAAAACGATCAGCATTGCTGCTTTACCAGGTGTAACTATGAAGTTTAATTTCCAGGCATCCATGAAAACAAAATTTATTACATTTAACGCAGTTAGAAGTTAGCAGGAAGCTAGATATTTATTCATTGGCTATAGCTGAAGAGAAGTTTCTGTATACTCTTGGGGCACTTTTTCATAGTTGACACTATATGTGTTGAGATTGATATTTGTGTAATACTGTGTTGCACTTTACACTTTGATGACAACTTTGTGGTCCTACTAAGTGTTACTTGCATTTTGTGCATATGTGTTTTAAAAAGGACAAATGTGTAATGTGTTTGACCAAAAGCTGTGTTGGTTGCCATAAAGGTAATACTTTATTACATTTATACAATAAAGCATTAAAAAAAAAAACATTGGATTTTGAATTTTTGAAAAAAATATTTTCAGCCAACTTAAAATTTTGATTTAAGCTTTATTAAACAAACTAAAATTTCATTTTAGAGTCACTACAAAAAGTAATTTACACTAAACCACATTATTAGGTTAGCAAAGAGCAATATTTTACTTTTGGGTTATGCAAATTATTGGGTTGGAAAAACTGAAAACTTTAAGTTGAAATGTCTTAATTTTAGGTTGGATTAATGCAAAATGTTTATTTGACAACAATTAATTTATTAAGTACATGTAACTTAAATCAGTTGTGTTAATCTAATGTATTAACTTCATTTCAAAGAACTTAATTAAATTTGGTGTTACCAATTGAAATAATTCAATTAAGTTGGTTCAACTATTTTCTTTTTTCAGTGTACATCATCTTACAGAAAAGACCTGGCAGAATGGCATGCATTTATTGGAAAGTAGTGTGTAACTTTCAGATAAGATTATGAGAGGGCACTTAAAGGAAAACTTCTGGTTTTTTTTTTTTTCAATCTGGGTCTTATTTCTAAAATGGAAAATGTTCATTTACTCACCCAGACAAGTTTTGTGGTATTTGGTGTCATTCGGAAGAAATTAGAATCTTTGTGGTTTTCCTATGTCGCTCTCGTCAATTTTAATGGGTCAATGGCGAAACCTCTAAGGCTGTTGAAATGTTGAAACCACTTAAACAAACTTATATTGTTGGACCTGTACTGTTCAATTGTATCTTTATTATCTGCAGGTTATTGTTAAAGTAGACAAATAAAGATGGACAATTTTGCTCTGTTTCAGTTTTGTTTTGTCCTTAATCAGAAATATAATCTTAAATTAGTGTTTAGCTAAATTTAAAAAGAAGAAATATCTTTAAAATGATTTAATGTACTAGTTTTTAGATTATTTGCCTTGATTTGTTCGTTAGAATAAGTGTTTTATGCCTATTTTCATGTTTAATTTCAGCAATTTACACGAAGCAAGTGTGTACCCATGGAAAAGAAATAGAAAAAACGTATAAAACCCATATGTTAAAGAAATAGAAAAAACTTAGAAAAGATTTGCATCAGCTTTAGTTTGCTTCATATATAGTTCATATATATATTCAGTGCGCATGCGCCAACCAGCGTGCAGCCTGTTACAGTCGCTCCTGCTTTTCTCTTAGTTTAGCTTTTTTTTCTTACGTATTCTTTTTTTTTCTGACTTGTATTTTCCTCCGTTTTCTATCTCTTACTCAATCATGTGGATTGAGAGAGTTTTTGTTCTTCTGGTGGCCGTGGAACTGTTACTTTTATCAAGGAACGGGACCGCGGCACATCTCCTACACGCACGGACTGTTTACTCCAGAGATCAGCTGATCGACCTGATGCCGGCCGGCTCGCTGGCCAGGCCCGCAGAAGTACCAGCTGAAATTTGGAGGAAAACACATCGGGGATGCAGAGGTCAAGGACAGAAGAGAAGAAAAAAGGTGACGGTGAGACAGCGGAGGCTCGAAGCGAGGAGGAGGTTTAAACTGTGTCTGCCGTCTATCGTGATGGGTAATGTGCGATCGTTGGCAATTAAAATCGACGAGCTCTCAGCACTGGTACGGAGTCAGAGGGAATACCGAGAGTGTAGCCTGATGTGTTTCACCGAATCATGGCTGCACCAGGACATTCCCGATGAGAATGCTTCCGTGGAAGGCTTCCACACTGTTCGGGCGGACAGGGACAGCATCGCTAGCGGTAAGCGGAAAGGAGGTGGGCTTGCTGTTTTAGTTAACAACCGGTGGTGTAACCCTGCCAACATAACAATCAAAGAAAGGATTTGTTGCCCAGGGAATTCTCTCACGTCATCTTGGTGGCTGTTTATGTACCCCCCTCTGCTAACCCCACAGCTGCATGTGACACTATCCACTCTGCCATAGCTCGGCTACAGACTCAGCACCCGAGTGCCTTTATTGTGATCTCGGGTGACTTCAACCATGTATCACTGGACAATACACTACCAACATTCAAACAATATGTGGACTGTCCCACCAGGGGAGAGAAAACTTTAGACTTACTGTATGCTAACGTCAAGGATGCATACAGCTCCTCCTCCCTCCCCCCACTTGGTAGGTCAGATCATAACCTGATTCACCTCACCCCCTGCTATGTGCCAATTGTGAGGAGGGAACCTGTGACCACCAGGACTGTTAGGAGGTGGTCAGAGGAGGCCTTAGCAGAACTACAGGGCTGTTTCGAGGTGACCGACTGGGAAACACTCTGTGAGCCTCACGCCGAGGACATCAATGGGCTTACTGAGTGTATCACAGACTACATAACTTTCTGCACCGACTCCATTGTTCCAGCTCAGACTGTTCATTGTTACCCAAATAACAAGCCGTGGGTGACTAAGGACATCAAAGCCCTCCTCAACAACAAGAAGAGGGCTTTCAGAGGGGTCAACAAAGAGGAGGTGAGGAAGATCCAGGTGTTACTAAAGGACAAGATCAGAGAGGCTAAGGACAATTACAGGAGGAAGCTGGAGTGGAAACTCCAGCAGAACAGCATGAGAGAGGTGTGGAGGGGCATGAAGACCATCACTGGATTCAGGCCAACCAACAGCAGGGGAACTGAGGGAGGTGAGAATAGAGCCAATGAGTTGAATCTGTTTTTCAATAGATTCGACACCACAGTGTCTGCTCCCACCCCCACAACCTCACCTGCAGTCAGCCTGGAATCCAGAGCCACACCACTGTGCCAGCCTCTCTCTTCACATGTTGCCTCCTGTGAGATTCCTGACACCCCTCCCCCACCCATCACCTTCACTCAATACCAGGTTGAGATGCAAATGAGGAGACTTCACTCAGGCAAGTCTGCTGGACCAGACGGAGTGAGTCCCCTTGTCCTCAAGACCTGTGCCCCCCAGCTGTGTGGAGTCTTTCATAAACTGTTTATGCTGAGTCTGAGTCTGCAGAGGGTCCCGGTGATGTGGAAGACATCATGCCTCGTCCCTGTACCAAAGACGCCACGTCCCAGTGGCCCCCAGGATTACAGGCCCGTGGCATTGACCTCCCACATCATGAAGACCCTGGAAAGGCTCATCCTGGACCAGCTGCGACCCATAGTAAGACCACACCTGGATCCCCTTCAGTTCGCTTATCAGCCTCGTCTCGGAACTGAGGACGCCATCATCTACCTGCTCAATCGTGTCTACACCCATCTGGACCAGCCGGCGAGCACTGTGAGGGTCATGTTTTTTGACTTTTCCAGTGCTTTCAACACCATCAGGCCGACCCTCCTGGGTGATAAGTTAGCAGCGATGCAGGTGGATGCTTCTCTGGTGTCCTGGATTGTTGATTACCTGACAGGAAGACCACAATATGTACGTCTCCCACAGTGTGTGTCTGACAAGGTGATCAGCAACACAGGGGCACCACAGGGGACTGTCCTCTCCCCCTTCCTCTTCACCCTCTACACCACAGACTTCAGCCACTGCACAGAGACCTGCCATCTTCAGAAGTTTTCTGATGACTCTGCGGTGGTTGGATGCATCAGCAGGGATGATGAGACAGAGTACCGGGCTGTGGTCGACTCCTTTGTCACGTGGTGTGAGCAGAATCATCTGCAGCTCAACGTGGCAAAGACCAAGGAACTGATCGTAGACTTCAGGAAGACCAGGAAACACTTGACCCCTGTTTCAATTCAGGGGGTCAGTGTTGACATTGTGGAGGACTATAAATACCTTGGAGTACACATTGACAATAAACTGGACTGGGCTAAAAACACCACAGCACTTTACAGGAAGGGCCAGAGTCGTCTCTATTTTTTGAGGCGACTGAGGTCCTTCAACATCTGCCAGAAAATGCTGAGGATTTTCTATGAGTCTGTTGTGGCCAGTGCGATCCTCTATGCTGTTGCATGCTGGGGGAGCAGGCTGAGGGTCGCAGATGCCAACAGACTTAATAAACTAATCCGTAAGGCCAGCAATGTTGTGGGGATGGAGCTGGACTCCCTCAAGGTGGTGTCGGAGAGGCGGATGCTGTCCAAGATAAAGACAATGTTGGATAACACCTCCCACCCACTCCATGACATGCTGGTCAGTCACAGGAGCACGTTCAGTGAGAGACTGAGATTACCAAAAAGCACCACTGAACGACACAGGAAATCATTCCTGCCTGTGGCCATCTCCCTGTACAACGCATCCACTTAACACACTGTTTGCTGCTACAACTACACATGTTTCTTTTCCAACTATTTATTTATGAGTGACTTATGTATGTATGTATGTATATATATGTATATATTGTACTATTCTTAGTTAATGTATTGTCTGTCTTGTCTTAATGTTGGTTTAAAATGGAGCACTGTAACAAAAAATAATTTCCCCCAGGGATCAATAAAGTATTCTGATTCTGATCATATAAGGCTTATATGATTTACTCATGAAAGTGGCCACTTTCGCATTACTTTCATACAAGATAATAAAGAGGATCACATAAGGATCATGTCAAAGCTAAGTATGAGTTATATAAGGAAAGTACATGTTCATGTATGTTTTCCATAGATGTTCCATAAAATTGTTGCATTTTTTTAGTACATATTTGTCATAAAGACATATGCTTTACATATATGAACAAAATCTGTTAGATAAAGTTTTTTTTATATGTAAAGTAAATGTAGTTTGCAGGGCAATAATCTCTTTTTTAAATGCTTTTTATACATATATTCTAAGAATATGTTAGATTACATATGTTTTCTCTTTATGTTCAGGCAATACATTTTTCTTCTAAGAATTCTTACATCTCAGCTCATAAAAAACCTATAAACTTAATTATTAATTTTATACAAATTGACATTACTAGAAAAAAAAAATCTATCACATATGAAAAAGACAACAGTATCATTTGCCCCTGCTTGACCAACATCAGTTAAAAACTAGCAATGCAAAGACAAACTCGTAAGCCAACATAACTTTCTTTGACATTGACAGGTCGGCAGTCAATGTATTGTAATACTGAAGAAAACAAAAACAAAAACAAAAAACATGAATACTGGGCAATCTTTAGATTCAATTAACTTTTATTTTCACTGAACTGATATAACAGTCACATACTGATATTTCACAGAAATATTTAACCTGATCTAAGCTCTATTGTTTAAAGAGCATGCTAAGCTGCATACCTTTTTGCTGCAAATTTGTGGAACTTTTACCTGCTAACATGAGTAAAACTTTGGAGGGCAAAAAACCTGCCCACTTAAAAAACAAACAAACAAACTATCTTTAATAGATAAAACATGATTTGGCATTATAATAACAAAAACATGCCAAACGAGACATTGAAAGTCAAGTTATGGGGATGCTGTGACAGAGACATTTTTATTTTTGGCCCGCAGTTCTGTGATCTTGGCATTGATTGTAGTACCAATGCTGGACGGATGGGTCCCAGGCCACTTCTCAAGGGTTGCACCTATATATGTACAAAAATGCATGGGGGGGGGGGTGATGACAAGAACAGAATTAGTAGTGTAAAAGAACCCAATGATCTTAAACAATAGTGCAATGATCCTGCTTTAACCCTTTAAAGCCGGTCGGAGCAGGCACGCTCCGTTTTGCGTAACTATTTTTAAATCCCGGTAGCACCGCAACCACATAAGCTAGCGCAATAATTTTTTTTTCATATGAAACCGGAGGAGTTGTACTTACATCTTATGCCATCAGCTTGTCCTAAGTCACAGTTTCCTTCCACATATAGCTTTGCAAAAACTGCATAAAAAGCACTTGCAGCAACAAAAACATAATATTCCAGAAAGAGGCTTTGCCGATCCGATCAGCTGTTTGTAGCACTTCCTACGTCTATCAGCGCGAACTATCACATGTCCGCCATGTCCTGCCCGAAACCGGAAGTGACGTCATTTTGCGGAAATGTAGTTTTTTACTATCAGGGCCTTATGAGCCTACTGTTTGTTTTTTTTTAAGTTATGTTTGACTTTATGACTTTCTGTGTCGTTTCTGGGATGCTTAGGACTCATATTGCACTGCTGGAAATAGTTTATTTTGATACATATGCTGTTTTGTTTTTTTTGCAATTTTGCATTTGTATTGAATTACAGCTAATTAGAATTAAGTTAATCAGTTGCAATTACTGTAACATATTTTACAGTTTGCCGAACACTACCTTCTGAGTGGAGGAGGTTACTAGGGTGCTATCCACTCCAGAAGCCATTGGGCTGCAACGCACTGAAATTGCTTTCGAACTGCTAGAACTAGAGATGGACCGATCCGATATTACGTATCGGTATCGGTCCGATACTGACCTAAATTACTGGATCGGATATCGGAGAAAAATAAAAAATGTAATCCGATCCATTAAATATCACGAAAGCACCTAACAAAACTTGCAACACGCCGTAACTCACTTCAGAACGTTAGCACGTCAGAGCAGTAGGCATCACGTGATAGAGCGGCTGTGGCATGCGGGACCTGTCGGTGGTCTGGATAGCATTTGGAGCTTCGCTAGCAACCCGGCATTTCATCTCCGACAAAGTTATCCGGAGAGAAGTAAAGCAAGTGTGTAAGTCCATCTCTGAATGTTTGTAAAGCATTCCTGCTTTAAGCTTAACAAGCGACTGCCTCTTCTTGCTGCTACTTCAATCATGAAACTGCTTAACGATCAGCTGATCGGCTTTTCTGTCGCGAGTCCGTCTCTCTTGTTTGCTTTTGGCCCACTTTGCACCAGAAAGAGGAAACCAGCGGCTGAACAACAGCAGCACGTTTAAGCTTGATAAGCTGTTGTTAGAATTTATTTAATATTACTTTCTACACCAGGATCCTTTTCTATGTAGCTGACGGCTGGTAACTGTGCAGGGGCGCATCTAGCAAAGTTTAGCCAGGGGGGCCGATAGGGCATTAACAGGGAAAAGGGGGCACAAAGACATACTTTTCTTTTTTATTCTCATTTAAAATGTCTAGCTTTTAATAAATAATTATCCAAATCTTACACCCAAAGTTTTAATTTGATGTAAAATGAATAGAAGTCAATTACTGTATATAGTAACTATTAAGTCTAATATATATACCCTAGTAAGCTATAGTACTTTTTCCTTTGGGAAGGTACCATCTGTGCAGTCTGCAATTTTGTTGAAGAAAGATGTTGAATCTATTTAATATTTCTTGAAAAATAATTTATTTCTGTGCATTTTTTTTCACACTGCATCAAATTAAGGTTGATTACGTCGATTAAGCATCATGAGGTGGCGCGTGAGGGGTGGTTCCCCAATTTTTATTTATTTATTTTTGTTGTTGCTGGGAGTTGGAACCCTATTAGTTAGGTTGCTTAATATTTACGCTAAGTACTCTTTAAAATACCAGAATAGGGAGGATGGTGTAGGTTTAAGTTTATTAGATTGATCAGTATTGCTGAACTATGAAATATTTTTTTTTGCATACAGGTATAACAGAATAGCTTTAGTGTAGTTGTTGTTTTACACTTGAGTATGAACTTATACAAAATGCAGCAAGCTATTTGAAAAAAACAGTTTTGTTGATTAAAAAACACTATATCGGATTCATATCGGTATCGGCAGATATCCAAATTTATGATATCGGTATCGGTATCGGACATAAAAAAGTGGTATCGTGCCATCTCTAGCTAGAACATCAAGGTAAGATCAGTCATGTGCTTTTGCATTGCAGTAAGTACTTTCAGTTTTTTTAAAAAAACTGTTTGGTTGAACGCCAATGTGTTTCTAGGTATTGCTGATGACTACTGTGTGGTTTGTTCAATGCTGTAAGGCGATGCTGAGTCCAATATGATTGAAATGGTAAAACAAATGAAAACTATCAATTTAATCAGTGGCTTGCAAAAGTATTCGGCCCCCTTGAACTTTTCCACATTTTGTCACATTGCAGCCTCAAACATTAATCAATTTTAACTGCTGTCCATCTAATCTTACTGAGCTGGAGCTGTTTTGCAAGAATTTCATTCGCTAGATGGGCAAAGCTGGTAGAGACATACCCTAAAAGACTGGCAGCTGTAATTGCAGCAAAACGGTGGTTCTACAAAGTATTGACTCAGGAGGCTGAATAATTACGCACACCCCACTTTTCACTTATTTATTAAAAATGTTTGAAATCATGTATGATTTTTGTTCCACTTCTCACATGTACACCACTTTGTATTGGTCTTTCATGTGGAATTCCATATTTGTTATTTTTACATCAAATTAGAAATGTTGGTTAACACACTTACACTCCCCCCCCCTCCCCCGTCCCCCCCTTCTCCCTCTTCAGGTGCAGTGTGACTTTTGTCTCAGATGGGCACATTTTGGATGTGCTCAATATGAGAGCAGCCAGGTCAAGTACTTGTGTGAAAAATGTGCATAATTTCTTATAACACTATTTCTTTTCCACTTCCTTCTCCCTGTGTTTTGTTGGATCTGTAAATATCAAATACATATATCTGTAAATATATGCTGTACGTCACAAAAAAGTACAAAGAGCAGTCTGGTCAAGTACTTGTGTAGCTGATTCATAGGCAACTCTCGCATTTAAGTTCATTTCATTAGATATGTAAGGTTGAAACAATTAGTAGTTGAAATATTAAGAAATAATAAATAAATAAATAGTAATTCATGTTTTGTTCATTAGATTTATATGTTTAAATGTGTTATTTGTGCTAATTGTGCAATTAGATAGGAACCTTTTCTATAGTTCCGTCTGTTGTTGCTAAGAGGGTATTTTTTGGCTGTCACACTCAGCAAGCTAATTAAGAGAGGAGCCACGAGGTTTGCACGTCTACAGAAAGATAAATAAAAGAGTGCCTTTTTTGGACCTCCCCACGACGTAAAGATTAAAGTTTTATTCCCTTTGAGTGAGGCCAATGAGGTTAATGTTTTATTTTGTTTATTATCGTTGTATGTAAATATGCGACTGTTGCGTGATATTCTAGTCCAATTACAGCAGTGTGAGGTGTAATGTGTATTTTATTGATCGTTTTGTTGGAATGTTTCATCATATATAATGCTTAAGGGCTTTATTAAGAATATTCATTTAAGTTTGTATTTCTTTTTAGTTCTGACGGCATTGTATCGGCTGTGGTTGGACATCATTACATGTTAAGGCATGTCGAAGAATCCTCCTGTCCGAAATAAATGTCAGTTAAAACGCAAAGAACAAGTTGAGCTTTATTAAGACTCGAGGGGAGTAACAACTTGTGTGAAAAATGTGCATAATTTGTTAATCAACACTGTTGATTGATTAAAAAAAAAACAAAAAAAACCTGCATGTGGCAAATAAAGCTTTGATTGATTGTTTCTTTTTCAGTTTTTTCTCCCTGTGTTCCGTTGGATCTGTAAATGTCAAATATATGTATCTGTAAATATATTCAGTAATTATATATTATATATATAATTAATTATATTATATACTGTAACTGTAATGGAGTGAGTTCATTTTCAAAGTTTAAATAGTCAGGTGTTCCAATCACTTCAGTGGTGACAGGGAGAGAAACAGAGAAAGAGAGACAGGGACAACAACGTCACATTAGAAAGGTATAGTAATCATCCACAACTATTTTCAGTTGCGGATGATAAAGGATTCAGAAATTTTATTCATGCAGGCCCATATGACAGAGCATGTACATCTTCTTTTTGTCTTCATATTTTAATTTATATTTAATTGTGTTGTGCAGTGTTTTGTGTTTTTTCACTTTAAGTTTGTTTAAAAGGAAAAAGCTGAAAATTTAAATAGTTAAAAGTTGAAATGTGAATAGTTGTTTTTTATATTATATGATTTATTTATTACATTTGATGTGGAGTGAATAAATAAAAGTATATTTACGGTGGCCCCTATAGACAAAGC
Organism: Diplotaxodon limnothrissa; assembly: GCF_057381915.1. Classification (NCBI taxonomy): domain Eukaryota; kingdom Metazoa; phylum Chordata; class Actinopteri; order Cichliformes; family Cichlidae; genus Diplotaxodon; species Diplotaxodon limnothrissa. Next base: position 3,111,345 of record NC_140598.1, on the reverse strand, counting down.
ACTTACAAACCCCAAAACACATACAAACTCCTAAGCACGTACAAACCCTGAAGCACATACAAATTCCAAAACACGTAAAACCTTCATGGCGCGTACAAACTCCGAAACACGTACAAACCCTGAAGCACGTACAAAAGACAACAGAAGTGCTCCAGGATGCTAGGCGCAGTGTTGAGCTTTTGTTAACTAGTGGCTACACAAGCCAGGGAGTACCAACGACCGGATTTGGTGTGTGGTAGTAACAGGTAAATTAATTTTTTTTTTTTTCAATTATTTGAATATATATGAGTGCTTGTGTATAAATACACAAACAACACACATATGCTTTCAATTGTTTAATTTAAGTGATGTAGGTAGCTCTGTTTTGGAAATTCAGTTAACGCTAAGAATATGCTTTGGAATTTGTACATGCTTTTTGGAGTTTGTACATGCTTTGTCTCTAGGGGCCACTGCATATATTTATATATGAACATAGATAAGTAAAAACACTCTTTTTTTTACATTAGTAATTCATTTTGTGCACAATTTTATATTATTATTAATAATAAATTAATTAAAGCAACAAAACAACCTGAAGAGCCGGTTCGGAGCCGAAAGAGCCGGCTCTTTTTAGTGACCCGGGCTGAAAGAGCCTGAAATCCCATCACTAATACATATACTGTACATTGTTACCTGTATATACGAACTTTGGTTGGTTATGTATCGAAAATTTGTTGGTTTCATAAACGTGTTTGACCCACAGAGCACACATTTGGGCTTTGCGTCTGCACGTCCCGTTTAATCACGTCTGCAGTAAATTACTGGATACAAGAAGTGCACTCGTGGCAGTGTCTTGTGTTAGCGCCCATTGCCTTTTATCCATGCTTATCCATGAGCCTCATGGTGGGTGCAGCTACAGGCGGGTGGCATGGTGAAATTGTTTGGTGATTCTAATTAATTTTATGTAATTCTAAGTATACAGTAACAAAGGCAAACGAATTAAGAATAAATATCTAAAAGAGGAGAAAATGGCAAAAATGAAGAAAATCAAAGAGGATTTGGAGGAGATCAAGCTTTCACTTAATTCATTGTCGACAGATGTCGAGAAAGTAATTAAGGAACAAGGATTACTTACGTCTCTGATGGACCAAATTAAAGAAATAAAAAACTTGATGACAGAGACAGACAAAAAGTCCAACTCTTAGAAAGGAGAGTGGACGAGTTGGAACAGCAGACACGACTTGAGGATGTCATCATTACTGGTCTGGAAACCAAACATAGGAGTTACGCGAGAGTCATCAAGACTGCAAACACTGGAGCGGCAAGTTGTGGAGTTTTTTGCGAGCAAAAAACTGCCCCTGCACAGTAACAACATTGCAGCATGCTATACCCTTCCCAGAAGGAATGCTAAGTAGGGCTAGGGGAAATAAGACTTTCTGTTTGTGTGGGGATTTTCTAATAGAGAGTGTTCTGTCACCATGTAACCGGGTTCTGTTTAAATAGATTTTCCCTGAGAAAGTTACTCTTTAGTGCCCTCTTCTGGCACGACCTGGTGTAACATGCGCGACTCTGTTCGATGATGTCATCAGAAAGTGCATGTTATTGTTTGGGGAAAAGACTTCTCCTGTTCTCCGGTTCTCTGCTATAGTGGCAATCGCCTCCCTTAAGATGGTCTTTAAGGGCATTGTCGGTATGTAATTCTGTTCTACCCTTACTAATGAACAAATCTACTTGAAGTAATGTGATTGCAGTGTTTACTTAATAGAAACGTTTGTAAAGAGAGGATTCGCTAATGCTTTTGGCTAAACAAGCAATTTGTGCTGTTATTGTGTATTTGTCCTCATCTGTGCTTTCTAAGAGCATTCCATGTTGTTTCTCAGTTTTACCCTACTTCAACTGGCCTAAGTAAAGGGAGTGAAGTCAAACCCTCTTGTCTGCGTGGTCATTTTGAAGAGGAGTTTAGTCTGAATGTCGACTCTAGCAAGGCGTTAGAGGCAGAGGACATTACAGTAAAACGACATCCTCTCAAAGACCAGTCTCGTGAGGAACTGGACAGCAAGTAGAGCTATCCTCCAGAAACAGCTCAGCGCTAAGATTCAGCTGCAGATGTAGGAAAAATCCAACCGACAGCAACATGTCACAGAGAACCAGCACATCAATGAAAACCAGATCTAATATATCTGGCTCCTCCAGGCATACCAGGAGTTCAGCTGCAAGTAAGGCAGCCGCCGCACAAGCACGTGTCTGTGTCGTGTCTGCTGAGGCAGCTAAGGCTGAAGCAGCATTTGTGGATAAAGAGAACGATCTGAAGCTGCAGCAAGCAGAACTGGAAGCTTCTATGCAGCTTCGAAAAATACGTCTTGAAGCGTCATTAGATAAAGTACGCATGGAAAAAAGGGCTGCAGCCGCAGAAGCAAAAGCAGAAGTTTTGGAGGCTGCAGTGATCCAAGATAATAGCGAGGGTCTTAGTGAAATAGATGTTCCTGCTGACGACCCAGTAACGCGCACAAGAGAATATGTGAAGGGTGCCTCACATGGCAGCCAAACCACGCCCATTCTAGAAACCTCCAATGATAACACGGAGATGAAACTCCCTCAGCATTCACCGACCATAGACTCCTACCCCAAGATCTTTACGCCAGGATCTGATGTACATTTTCGACCAAGTCTCAAACCAGTTGCGACACCACACATCCAAATCCAAACCACACCCATAATAGCAAATCTAAAGGCCGATCAAAGTGAGACCTACACCCCTAAACAAGAACCAACGGTCAATTATGCACGACAGCCTCTGGACAGCGGCTACACCGGCACCGCGTATATCACAACCCCAGACAACTCCGGTCACCCACATGAGACCACATGCCAGGAAAGGGACCCACTGTACACTCCACTAGAAATGGAGCAGAACATGTCAGACCTTGTTAGATTTATGGCTCGACGTGAACTGGTGAGTACAGGGCTCCTTCACTTCAATGACCGCCCCGAATGCTACAGAGCCTGGAAAGCATCGTTTATGAATGCCATCAGAGGTCTCAACCTCTCACCAAGTGAACAGCTTGACCTCCTTGTGAAATGGCTAGGTAAGGACTCAGCTGAACATGCCAGACGAATACGATCCGTGTATGCGAACCAACCAGCAAACGGACTCAGAGCTATGTGGGATAGGCTTAATGAGTGCTACGGTGCACCAGAGGTCATCGAGGGTGCCTTTTTGAAAAGATTAGACAACTTTCCCAAGATTCCAAACAGAGATGGTCGTAAACTAAGAGAGCTGGGAGAGTTGCTGTCGGAGATACAGGCTGCCAAAGAAGATGGTGACTTGCTTGGGCTTAGTTATCTGGATACCCCTCGTGGTGTTACCCCTGTCGTGCAGAAGCTGCCATTTTATCTCCAGGAAAAATGGCTTTCTTTAGGCTTTAAGTATAAAGAAGATCGCGGGGCTCCCTATCCCCCATTCGGCTTCTTTGTAGACTTTGTGTGTCGGGAAGCACGGATGCGCAACGACCCTGGCCTCACACAGACAGCATTCAGTAGTGAGTTATCAGGCGGTAAGCAATCGTCTAAAGCCGAAAGTCACAAAGCTGTGGCAGTTTTTAAAACGAGGGTCTCGGCGGATCCTCGACCCCCTTTCAACGGTACAAGGACTGCATCGTTTCACACCCAATCTGGAAGCGAGTCATCCACTAGAGATGATCCAGCAGAGCGCTGCCCGCTACACAATAAACCCCACCCCTTACCCAGGTGTCGCGGGTTTAGAGAGAAGCCAACCCAGATAGCAAGGAGACATTGAACAGATGTTGATTTTCCATCTGAACCATCAGAATCGTCAGGATTGAAATGTCAACACAAAACCAATGTTGAAACAACATTGAAATACTGATGAAACCTGACACTGACATTGAAATAACATTGATTCACTGTTGTTCTGTCATCGTTGATTGTTGATCTATTTATAGTTGACAAGGTGACAACAATCACGTTGAAAAATCATCAATTTATGGTTGAGCGGGAAATTAAAGCTGCTACCACTTGGACTATTCCGCAGCACCCCTATCACATTGGTACGTCCCTCCAGGTAACCATTGTCTTGTACAGTAGAGCGGGACATTAGATTTACTCTCAGCGGAATTGACCGGAGAAGGCATCAGTTCATGCAGTGCACTGGCCTGCACCACGATTAGTATAAGGTAAGAATGAATGACTTTTGTTCTATTCGTTATTTCCATGGTTGCATTTGAATAACAGTAAAAAAAAAAAAAAAAAAACTTGTTAATGTAAAGTTTCGGATAAAATGTGGGAGCCCGAAATTGTGTCTACTTTCATCTTACAATCCGGCAACAAATAAATTGCACTGCGAACAAAGTCTATCAACAAAGAAAACATTTTCGTTTCATACTTTTCCGTTATATTCCCTTACAAAGCTAGCTTTAACGCTTCGAGGGTTCCTTTGTTCTTGCCGTTGCCTCGGCGCTTGACCCAGACTTTCGCTCTGTAGTTGCTTTTTAGCATAGTACTACAAAAAATTGTAAATCTGTGATATATGATTGATAAACATAAAGGTAACTGTATAAATGTGTTCAATGACTTTGTTACTTTTAATGATTGGAGAGCACCCGCTTCGATTCGCACTCAATTCAAACTTTACGCTGCACGCTCACCTACCTTGCGTTTGCACCTTTTGTCCACACGTAAACTGCGTTTCATCAACTGAAAACTGAGATTTTTAAAGACGCCTGCCAGGGCGGATATTTTCGAAAACTCCATTTTAGCATTTACGTGTGGACGAGGAAGACGGAGAAAACGCAGCGTCAAAGATGTGCGCCTATTTTGATGCCACACTGTGCGCCAAGTTTTTGTCTCGGTGCCATGAATTCCTACAATGGCAGACTTAGACAAAATACTGTTAATTTTATTATCTTCAGTGTTTAAATGCTTACATATACACACGCAGTTGTATGTTAAAAAAAAAAAGAGTTTGTTTTATCGGGTTTGCTTGTAATTGTTGCCTATATACATTTTAAGCTATTATTTATTATTTAGTTCAATCAATAGATCAAGTTTTGTAGTGACTATGAAATATATTGTAATTATCTGTTTCCTGTTTATCCTAGACAGGGCAAAAAAGGACTCCAAATTTTAAAAAAAGATAAAAATGAAAGACTGGTGCATTGTGCAGTTCAGCACTGGTGGTACAGAAATAGTCCCTAGTTCATGGATAAATGGGGAGAAATTGTCATAGCCTCCATATCCTCCGTGAGACACATTCAGGATCCACGCCACAGTGAAGAGGAGAGTTCATCCTGGTGCAACATGGCTCACCTATGCACCAGTCCGACTTCTAATAAGCCATGGTGGGTATCATCTGGATTGGTGTTGTATAAATGTAACAATAACAAGTTTTTCGTGTCCTAATTTATGTCTGGCCATACATTGTGTTTGTACTTCCAGACACATTTCACGAAGCAGAACGCAGTCTTCAGAAATATCTAAGTGAACACTGTGATACGTCTGACCTTCAGTCCGAAGCTGAAACTCAGACCAGTCATAAAAGAAAGCACAAGTAAAACTTTTTTTATTTCACAAACATATCTTTGATTGCTAAGAATTTATGATCTTGTCTTTTATACATATCTGTGGTGCTTGCATACTGCAATATCACCACATAATATAGTCCAAAAAGTGGAAGCTTGTAAACTTTTTATAGATGCAAAGCCGTGTACACTTGTGCACTTCAAAAATTCCTTGTATACTGTACCTGCACATTTGTAATTACTTATGACCGTTTTCAACTTTTTTTCTTTAGACCAAATCCCCTGTACACATATAGTGACTCAGAGGATGAGCAGCCCACAAAAAAACGGTTTCCCCAGCCCCCTCGAGTGAAAATACCAGGTAATAAAATACTGTCTGGTGTCTTTGTACATATCTGTGTGTGACACAAGGAAACTTTTGACAAGTTGTCTGTATTCTTAAATACTTAAAAAAAATTATCTTTTTCTGTCAGACCTGACGAGAGCTGTTAGCGAACTCTGTGAGGAGGTCAGAGCCATCCGCAATACCGGCTGCAATGAATCGGTAGATGCTGGGGTACTGCCTCTGGATTTGCCCTTGCACAACATTGAGGAGCTAAACAATGCAGAGGCAGCTCCTCAATCACAAGAGGCAAATAAGGCAATGGTGAGTATATAAAGGTTATGTACACTTTGTAACTATAGAGTGTAATAGCTGTCAGATGTGATTTAAATACATAACAACGGGATTAAACACACAAGCACTTGCATACACATTAAAGACATGAGACACGCTAATTCCATCTCTTAAAATGTGTCTATAGGTGAGACGCTTTGCCTTGATTGGAGGGACCACACTGGAGGTGCAAGTACGCCGTGTAATGGCTTATGCCATTACAAACGAGCTGGCCTCGGTACTAAACTGGGCAGGGAAAAAAACCAAGGACCAGACAAAGCAAAAAAGGGCATTTAAAGATACAGCGCTCTGCAGATGCATATTTGGTAAGTTTTACCGTTTTTTTGCTATATTACTTTGTCCTTCTTAATAACAAGACTTTCATGTCCGGTTAATCTGGAGATGGAGTCTTTGGTCTTTGGCTTGTTTAGTCCTCGGGTTGTAGTTTGTACAGCCCGAGGACCCCATGTTTATTTTGTTTTAAAGACAGTTAACAAGAGCTTATTCATGTGCTCTAATTCACTTTTTTTGTTTGTGTGTGTGTGTGTATTTTTGTCCTAGATGGCCTGACGCAGCAGTTAGGGGCAAACTCTATGTCCGAGTTTGTCTTTGCACAAGCAGTGCAGAAATGGCTCCGATACGCCCCAGATCGTTTGGGTGGTGCAGGACGCACACCATCCATCCCCATCCCAGAGTAAAAATTACAAACTTCTATGAAACATATAAATGTAAATAGGAAACTGTCTTTTAATAAAGTATTTAGCAAATGAAACATGCCTATTGACCTTTTTTTGTTTAGTTTTTTCTCTGTTACATCACATGCAATGCTTTCTTATTTTAGGATATTAATATTGACATGATACATTGTGAGACATTTGGGGTTTTTTTTTTAAAGGGTGTCCAATTTGAGGAATAAGTACAATTATGTGTTTAGGTGGTTTAAGTATTGATGGAAACATGCAGTAGTTTAGTATTGGTTAAAATACCTATAAAGAGAGGTAGATTTCCAGTCATGATTTAACTGTTGTTTTAATAAAAAGCAACTGTACGAAAGAGGTGGAAAATCAACACCATAGCTCAACAGTGTTTCAATATCAGAATCTGACATTGTTTCAATGTCAACAGTATTGGAAAATATAACGTTGAATCAATGTCAGGTTTCAACATTGATTCAACATCAAAACCTGACGTTGTTTCAACGTTAAAAAAGGGTGCAAGAGTGACGTCAGGTCAACGTCACCCTTCAACGTTGATTCAATGACATCACCTGATATTGACTCAACATTGTTTCAATGTTTCCTTGCTATCTGGGAATGGAAGAAAGGAAAGCACTCTTAAAAAGGTACGGAATATGTTACAGGTGCTGCAGAGTCACACATTTGGCAAGGAATTGTGAAGATGACATCTCCTGCTCAGAGTGTGGGAGCAAGAGCCACATTGCAGCCCTCCACCCTGGATCTGCTCTATGGTCCACCAACACAGCACATTCCGCACCAGATCAGGGCGGGGAGGGAAATTCCAACCTGAATGGAGATGACGTCTCCACAGCATGTACTGAGGTCTGCGGAAACTATTCCGCAGGGCGTTCCTGCTCAAAAATATGTCTAACCAAGGTGTACCCAACTGGTTGCCCCGAAGCTGCAGTTACGGTATACACAATATTAGATGAGCAGAGTAACAGATCACTTGCACGTGCCGAGTTTTTCGACTTATTCAACATCTCAGGGTCTCCTTCACCATACACCTTGAAGACATGTGCTGGAACACAAGAGACAGAAGGCAGACAAGCACGTGGCTTTGTGATCGAACCCATCAACGGCAGTGTCACACTCTCTTTGCCGCCACTGATTGAATGCAACGAGATCCCAAATAACCGTGCAGAAATACCAACACCAGAGGTAGCATTAAACCACAGTCATTTGAAGGCCCTTGCGAAACACATTCCAAAGCTAGACTCACAAGCTTCCATTCTGCTCTTGTTAGGCAGAGATATCATTAGGGCTCATAAGGTCAGAAGACAAGTGAATGGCCCTCAAAATGCACCCTATGCCCAGAAGTTGGATCTGGGTTGGGTTATTGTGGGAGATGTGTGCATTGGAGATGTCCACAGACCTACTGTTATCAGCTCTTGCTATACTAACGTACTGAAAAATGGACGCCCTTCTCTCTTTCAGCCATGCCCAAACAAGTACTCCGTAAAAGAGAAATACAGCAGTGGTGGGCCCCCTTTATTTCCCCTGACATGCAAACATCTCCTTGACAGTGAGAAACGGACCACTTTAGACTCTGTGTTCCAGACAACAAAGGACGATGACAAAGAAGCTCTCTCAATCGAGGACGTACAGTTCATCCACATCATGGAGCAAGAGGTCTATAGGAAAGAACTGGAGTGTCTTGCATCAAACGCCAACATTCCCAAGAGCAGCCCACTCGTTGCCCTGGATCCTTTCATTGACTCAGACGGGCTGTTAAGGATCGGGGGTCGCCTCATTGAGGCAAAAATAGGGTTCCATGAGAAACGGCCACTGGTCCTGCCTGGACGGCATCACGTAACCACTCTCATAGTGCGTCACCTTCATGAGCAGGTACGTCACCAAGGACGTCTTTTCACTGAAGGGGCTGTCCGAGCTGCAGGTTACTGGATCGTTGGTGGCAGGAGATGCATTAATAGACTCGTTTTCGAGTGTGTCACTTGTCGAAGGCTGAGAGGGAGGTGTGAAGTCCAAAAGATGGCAGACTTGCCACCTGACAGGCTCAGCATGGAACCACCCTTTAGCAACGTCGGCATTGATGTGTTCGGGCCCTGGTCTGTATCAGCCCGTCGCACGAGAGGAGGCCACGCCGAAAGTAAGAGGTGGGCTGTCCTCTTTACCTGTCTGTGTGTCAGAGCTATACACATTGAGGTAATTGAGTCATTGGATGCCTCCAGTTTCATAAACTCATTCAGAAGGTTTATGGCGATTCGAGGACCTTTGAAAAGCATACGCTCCGACCAGGGTACTAATTTCACCAGAGCTTGCAAGGATATGGGGATTCCCTCAAATCTTGATGGGAAACACATGGAGAGGTTTCTGTCAGAACACGGATGTACGTGGACCTTCAACACACCACATTCCTCTCATATGGGAGGAGCGTGGGAAAGGATGATCGGCATCACACGTCGTATCCTGGACTCGATGCTTCTTCAGATGGGCTCCTCCAAACTCACACATGAGGTACTCACAACATTCATGGCTGAGGTCTCGGTCATAGTGATCAGTCGACCATTGGTCCCCGTGTCAAACGATCCTACGGATCCTTTCATTCTTACACCGGCTTCATTGCTTACTCAGAAAGTAGGTCCATGCCCAGTACCAGAAGGAGATTTTGGACATAAAGACCTATTGAAGCAACAGTGGCGCAGGGTCCAAAGCTTGTCTAACACATTTTGGGACAGGTGGCGGAAACAGTATCTGTCAACACTACAGTGTCGAACAAAGTGGACTTCTGACCGGCCAAACCTTAAGCGAGGAAGTGTGGTGCTTCTTAAGGACAGTCAGTGTAGCAGGAATGACTGGCCCTTAGGTATTATCGTTGATGTGTATCCCAGTAAAGACGGAAGGGTGCGCAAAGTGCAAGTGAAGGTCATTAAGAAAGAGGGACCAAAGCTTTACGTCCGACCCGTGAATGAGATGATCTTGCTCATTCCTCCAGATGACTGAAATGTGTTTGACCTTGTCATATTAATAGGTGAAACCTGCTGAGTTTCAGACGGGGAGTGTTCTGTCACCATGTAACCGGGTTCTGTTTAAATAGATTTTCCCTGAGAAAGTTACTCTTTAGTGCCCTCTTCTGGCACGACCTGGTGTAGCATGCGCGACTCTGTCTCTGTTCGATGATGTCATCAGAAAGTGCATGTTATTGTTTGGGGAAAAGACTTCTCCTGTTCTCCGGTTCTCTGCTGTAGTGGCAATCGCCTCCCTTAAGATGGTCTTTAAGGGCATTGTCGGTATGTAATTCTGTTCTACCCTTACTAATGAACAAATCTACTTGAAGTAATGTGATTGCAGTGTTTACTTAATAGAAACGTTTGTAAAGAGAGGATTCGCGAATGCTTTTGGCTAAACAAGCAATTTGTGCTGTTATTGTGTATTTGTCCTCATCTGTGCTTTCTAAGAGCATTTCATGTTGTTTCTCAGTTTTACCCTACTTCAACTGGCCTAAGTAAAGGGAGTGAAGTCAAACCCTCTTGTCTGCGTGGTCATTTTGAAGAGGAGTTTAGTCTGAATGTCGACTCTAGCAAGGCGTTAGAGGCAGAGGACATTACAGAGAGTAATCCCATGGCATCAGACTTTTTAGAATTACTACTTGGAAATGGATTATACCCTCTGATTTCAAAGCCGAGTAGAATAACGGATACATCAGCAACATTAATTGATCATATTTTTATCAATAGTTTAGGGAATAATATTAAAAGTGGCTTCATCATAAATGATATAAGTGATCATTTACCTGTTTTTTTTTTCCTTAGATTACAATATTAGAAATCGTAAGGAGGAGGAGGAAGAGCAATTGGACAGATGTATAAGGATAAGAAATGAGGATGCAATAAATAAATTTAGACAGGATTGGAAGGAGGTTTATGTAAATCAGGGGTCCCCAATCCCAGTCCACGAGGGCCGGTGTCCCTGCAGGTTTTAGATGTGTCCTTGATCCATCTCAGCTGATTTAAATGGATAAATTACCTTCTCAACATGTCTTCAGTTCTCCAGAGGCCTGGTAATGAACTAATCATGTGATTCAGGTGTGTTGACCCAGGGTGAGATCTAAAACCTGCAGGGACACCGGCCCTCGTGTTAATGTCGCATATGATGCATTTTTAAATACTTATTTGGTCTTGTATGGAAAACATTGTCCGCTGGTACCGCTTAAGGTTAAGAAGAATAAAACAAATTTTAAACCATGGATAACTAAGGGGCTAGTAAACATGTGCAAAAAGAAGAACAAACTATATAGCGATTATATAAAACTCAGAACAAAGACCGCTGAAATGAAATATAAAGTCTATAAAAATAGGCTAGTATTAATATTGAGGAAGGCCAAGAAAGAATACTATAACAAACTATTTCAAGAAAAGAAAAATAATATAAAGGGTATTTGGAGTATTTTCAGAGAGATATTAGACAATAAGAATGTTTCCTTAGATGTGCGTAAGTATTTTTATAAGGAAAATAAGATTATAAAGGACATGAATGAAGTGGTACATGAATTAAATTCCTTTTTTGTAAATATTGGCCCTAATTTGGCGAATCTAATTAGAAAACATAAGTTAGAACAAAAGGATGATTGGAAAGGTGAAAGCAGAGTAATTAAATCTATATTTTTAACTGATATCACTGAAAAAGAAATTGCAGCAATTTTAAACAAGACTAAAAATAAGACATCTACTGATTGCGATGGTTTAGATATGGTTATAGTTAAAAAGACTTTGGACTGTATAATTACTTCACTTTGTCATATTTCAACACATCAAGTGTACTTGACTCTGCTGTATGCTGTGTAAATGTGACTTTTGAGCTGGGTGAAATCCGTGAAGCAGAAATAATATTTTATTTTAACATTGCATTGCTAATCATCGGTTGTGGCCAATCAAATTGTATGGTCCGACTATAAATAGTAGCTGCTATTTTGATTCATTAATTTATTTATTTATATTTATTTTTGGTTGATTAAGGCTGTTCGTACTACTGGTATGTTTGTGGAGTCGGATTAACCACAGAGGACGTATTTGATTTCCCGTTTCGGGTCTATTAATAAGTTGTGTTTTTACTCTGAAGGCCTAAAGTAGAGGTGACTGGGTGCCCTGGTGGTGGGATATTCCGTGGTTCGTGATTATTTATGCATTCGCCCACTGGTAATCCAGGCTCTGAATCAGTTAACAGTACACGTGCAAATACATGATTGCATCTTCTGATGTCTGTTTTAAATAGCTGTCAATAAATTCGTTATTTTACTCCCAATCACGGCTCTGGCTCAAGTGTTACAAACCTTAGAAACTATGTAAATGAACAAGAAGGCACTAACTATAGTTATATAGTTCATTTGCATAGTACATAGTATCTATAGATACTGTCTGTGTGAAACTCCCAGGTTGGCGTAGTCGGGTTTCCCCTGTGACTGTAAAGCTTTAAGCTCCCGATCGCCACAACACCATATTTGTGTTTGCAGAATCTGATGGATTCTGGTCAGCTGTACATAGATAATCCTGACAATATACAGTAAACCCGAGTCTTAAAAAAAACGGAATTAACTGAATTTGAATAAATAATAAACAAATTTATTCACCTGTGTTTGAGCCTCAGGCATGGCACCATGCCCCTCCCATGTTTTAAATGTACGTTAGAATAGCATGCATCATCTTGATGCATTCTCAATCATCCAGGAAAGTAAATCTCCAAAAGTTGATTCTGTTCATCTGGACGTAGCGTTTTGTGGGAGAAACGTTTCGTCACTCATCCAAGTGACTTTATCAGTCTCAGCTAACTGCAGGTTTCCAATCTTATAAACAGTACATTTGCATAATGACTGAAACCAGCCCACTGAAGGAACAATGGGCTGGGAGATCAGTTCCTTAATCATAATTATGCAAATTCTCATGACCATTGATCAACACCACTGACCAAAACCCACTGATCAAAGACCACTGATCAGTGCATGCATCAACACAATAAGTGAGCGGGAGGAGTGAGGCGTGGGGTCTTCACACACCCCCATTCTCTGTTCGCCATCTGGGGCAGGGGCTAGCCGTTTGGTCGGTGTCTGGGCTAGTGGGCTGACAAGACTGACACACTTTGTACAGTTACATCATAGTCACTGGTTACAACACATAGTGCCCCTCCCCTGCGACCCACGCACACACACACAGCAGCACTAACGAGGTAAAGTCCCTTCGCATGGTGGTAAAACAGGAAACGTAAAATACGAGCTTTATCGGTTTGTTT
>NC_140598.1:2883417-2951133 GCF_057381915.1 Diplotaxodon limnothrissa | reverse complement strand
AAACCATATGGGCGATATTCTTTTCTGAAGTGACATTATCTAAGCTGCCCAACAAACACACTAAGGGGGAAGTTGGAATGTTACATTTCAGACACTTCGATAAGTCTTCACATATCTTGCGCCAAAACTTCTGAACTGGTGGACAGAACCAAAGAGCGTGGATATAATTGTCCGGTGAATTGGTTTGGCAGTGTGAGCAGTTGTTGGTAGACGTAAAGCCCATCTTGAACATCCGATGACCTGTATAGTGTACTCTATGTAATATTTTGTATTGAATTAATTGAAGACTGGGATTTCTAATTAGATGAAAGGTTTTTAAGCAAATCTGAGACCAGAAGTTTAGGTCTAAGTTAACTGATAAATCCGCTTCCCATTTTGCAATAGGAAGTGATATTGATTCATCTGTTTTAGAAAGCATTCTGTATATTTTGGATAGTAATTTGGGGGGTTTAAGAGTAAGAAATTGAACCACACTTGGTGGTGTTTGTAGTTCAACTTGACCCGGTTTAAATTTCTTTTTTACTATGGATTTAATTTGTTGATATTCTAAAAATCTTTTCTTGTTGATCCCATATTGTGTAACTAGTCCGTCAAATGAAATAAATTCTGTTCCTTCTAGTATATGTTCTAAATATTTGATTCCTTTATCACTCCAATCTGAAAAGTTTATCATATTATTGTTTTGTAATATGTCAGGGTTGTTCCAGATAGGTGTACGTTTGCATGGGATTAATGAAGACGCCGTCAATTTTAGAAACTCCCACCATGCTGTCAGAGAAGAGCTGATGTTGATGCTTTTAAAGCATTCATGTCGTTGGATGTTTGAGCTGATAAATGGTAGGTCTGAGATCTCTAGATTATTGCAGAGTGCTTGTTCTACATCTAGCCAAGGTTCATCTAAGAGGGTGTGTTTTAGCCATCCTGAGATAAACTGAAGCCTGTTGGCTAAGAAGTAGTGCTGAAAGTTAGGCAGTTCTAGTCCTCCTTTATCCTTGGTCTTTTGTAGTGTTTTTAAGCTTATACGTGGGGGTTTATTTTTCCAAAGGAATTTGGACATACATGAATCTAGAGATCTGAACCAATCTTGTGGCGGTTTAGTTGGGATCATTGAGAATAAATAATTTATTTTTGGTAAGACCATCATTTTTATAGCGGCAACCCTTCCCATGAGTGATATGGGTAGACATTTCCATCTAGCCAGATCATCTTCTACCTTCTTTAAAAGTGGGATATGGTTTAATTTAGTTAGATCTGCAAGCTTGGGAGAAACATTAATACCTAAATATTTTATATTTCCCGATTGCAGTGGTGTAGAAGAGGAATTATGGAAGGAGCAATTAATCGGTAGGACTGTAGATTTTGACCAGTTAATTGAGTAATCTGATATTCTTGCAAAAGAGTTTATCAATTCAATCACCCCAGAGATATTGGTTTGTGAATTTTGGAGAAAGAGTAACACATCATCTGCATAAAGGCTGATTTTATGTTCCACGTTCTTGCATTTTATGCCCTTAATTACTGAATTCTGTCTAATTGCTGCTGCTAGTGGTTCAATAAAAATTGCAAATAGTGAAGGGGAGAGTGGGCATCCCTGCCTGGTGCCCCTCAAGAGACAGAAGCTGGAGGATGTCTGGTCATTTGTTCTAACACAAGCTGTTGGGGAATTATATAATATTTTTAACCAGTTTATGAAAGAGGATCCAAAACCAAATTTGTGTAAAGTTGCAAATAGAAATTTCCAGTTAACTCTGTCAAATGCTTTTTCTGCGTCTAAAGAGAATATTGTAGTTTCTAGGTTTTTACTGTATGAGTAGTCTATCAAATTAAGTAATCTACGTGTATTTGTTGATGAGTGCCTACCTTTTATGAAACCAGTTTGGTCAGGATGAATTAAGAGGGGGGTTATTTTCTCCAGTCTCTTTGAGAGAGCTTTGCAGATTATTTTAAGGTCTACATTTATAAGGGATATTGGACGATAGCTTGAGGGATATACAGGGTCTTTGCCTGGTTTTAGCAGGAGATTAATGTTTGCAGAATTCATATTTGATGGAAGTCTGCCCTTTTCTTTAATTTCCAACAACGTTCTGTAGAAAACTGGTGCTAGAATCGACCAGAATTCTTTGTAGAATTCTGCAGGAAAGCCATCTGGACCTGGAGCCTTATTATTGTGCATACTTATCAGGGCTTATATATGACACGCCCATTAAAAGGGCCCAGAGAGATGGAGTTAGGGATGGAAACAATATGACCTGCTCCATCTCTCCGCATTCGTACTTTGAATTTTCTTACTCCGTACCATAAGCCGAATTTGTCAACCGGCTTCACAGGAGGTTGCAAGACTTCACAGTACCTTTGTAGATAGAGCTCAATGTCTTGGTCCGGAACTCTTCCTGTCCAAAATTTCACCACAATTGTTGTGACTTCTAGCTGGACTGGAGATTCTACAGACCATTCCTTCCACTTAGGGTGATTTAAGTTGGTATGATGAATTTCCAAAAAACGTCGTAAGGGGGCTTCTTGAAGGAAGCACAACTCAAACTCTTCTATTGGGTAACGAAATGAAAGCATAGATGTCCTGGGGGTTGTGGGATAAAAAGGGGATGTTTTTCTGTTATTTTAGTATCTGCATTATTAGTTCATCAGAATCATATAATCAGCTTTGCATTAAACATTTATTGAAGCTTTTGACCTTACATTAACCTTTACATTACAGTGATTGTTATAACCTTAGGTTAATCTTTTATTTACAGGTACCAGAATAATCATATGATCTTTCATTGCAGGTGTAACCCTGATCATCTCACACATATTGCAGTTTGTTGCTCATTGTAGAGTTGTGCTCAAGTTAATAAAGGTTAAAAGCTACAGTCAGCGCGAATGTCTGGCTGATCTATGGAGGGGAAAGGCTTTGAGCATAGAAGGCCGCACGCGCTTACACAACACTGATATAATGTTATTCTTTGTGATTCTGTATTCAGTTATATCTTTTGTTATGTTTTAAGTAGTGGCAGTTGATTAAACAATATTCATTTAATATTACATACTTGATTCAGAGCATTACACACTGATCACCTTAATCAATTTGGAAATCCTTGTAGCTGCAATGTTGTGTCTCCGCAGGGGGACAGTTGGCTCCAGGAGACAGGTGGGAGTGCCTGTCCTCGGGAAGGAGCGAATGTTCTTTTCTGTGTTAAATAAACTGTCAACATTGATTGTATTGCACCTGTCTTACGCATGAAGGGGCGTTCTAATACCCTGATTTCATAAAACTATGGAAATGTGGTTTTTGAGGAGAGATCTGAGGCTGTCTGCGTACGGTGTCCATCTCCCACTTGTGTGATCATTAAAATCATTGTTTGACTCAACCCGGCCGGACCAGTGTTGTTCTTTGGGTTTTTCCTCTTGTGTCCATCCCCAATATTTGAATCCATAACAGGGTTTACCCAAGAAGATTGGAAAAGGAGTTCCTCCGCCACATAATCGCGGGAAGGTGGATCGTTACTTCCACCATATTTCAACCTTACCCATAGGTTGTCAAATTTAGAGGCATAGGGTAAAGGTACATATTATCTTGTTTCTTTATGTTGTTGTGGGTTCTTAAGAATGACACCATTACTTGAAGAGAAGGTATTTTATCGAACTGTAGTTCACATATAAACAAAGCTTCGCCATCACGGTCTACTCCGAGGTAACTCCCGTTGCTCTCTAGCTCCCCCTACAGTCTAGGAGTATTAACAACATAAAACATGATACTAGGCAAATAAGGATTTGCTGTTATCATTACATCTTCCTTTTTTTTCAACAATAAAATAACATACCTACTTTCACAAACATAAACAGTCTCTATTTGTTTTTTATTTGTTAAATCAGGCTTTATCAAAGTAACGTTAACAACACAAGTAGTTTTCAACAATTATGGTCCATTCAACACTAGTAACCAAACATAGTGAAACTTGCATAGATACTATGACATCATCTTCCAAACAACATGTCAACACATTACATCTGTTCAATCAGTCTCATAGGTGGCTTTACTTGTCTTACAGATCTTCTCAGTGTTTGTTCTTGTGTATGTGTAGGTGTTTCAGGTGATAGTGTCTCATGTGTGTGTTGGGGTTGTTCAGCAGCCTCCAACCTCTGCTCCACTACTACTGGTCCCTTAATAAGATCTCGGCGATTTCTTCGCAGTATAGCTCCATCTTCTGTCTGAATGATGTATGATCGTGGTTGATCTTTCCTTAGAACAGTCGCTTTCTGTGCCCATGCGTTGGATTTGTCTTTGAATCTCACTTGATCCCCAGCATGCAGTTCAGGTAGGTGTTTTGTTCCTCTGTCATAATAGAACTTCTGCTTTGCTTTTTGTTGCTCCTTAAACTTCTTCACGCTGTTTCCCTCTTTTGTTTCAAGCAGATTATCCTGAATGGACAGGTTTGAGCTCAGGCGTCGTCCCATAAGAAGCTGTGCTGGTGACATACCACACTCAAGTGGCGTTGTGCGGTATACTAGCAGGCTTTGGTAGAAGTCAGCACCACTGTCTCTCGGCTTACTCATCAGCCTCTTCACTGTTTGGACGGACTTTTCCACTAGTCCATTAGATTGTGGGTAGTGCGGGCTTGATGTTGTGTGAACAAAGTCCCATTCTTTGGCAAACTGTCCAAACCTAATATTGAAGAATTGTGGTCCATTGTCTGTGAACACTTCACTTGGCACACCGTGTCATTCAAATACAGCTTTCATAGAGGTGATTACAGCCTCTGCTGTTGTTGTTTGCAGTCTACATACTTCCGGATACAAAGAGTAGTCGTCTGTGACCACAATATAGTCCTTTCCTCCAGACACAAAGAGGTCAGCCCCCACTTTCTGATATGGTCGGTCTGGCACTGGGTGCGGCTTTAGTGGCTCGGCAGGATTGCTTGCTGTTGAACAGTTCGACACTTCATTTGTCACATCCTGATTAATCCGTGGCCAGTACATCACCTCACGTGCTCTCCTTTTACATTTTTCCATGCCTAGATGCCCTGCGTGTATCTTTTTGAGCATCTCTCCTCACAGGCTCTTTGGGATGACAATTTTACTTCCCTTGAACACCACATCATCCACTACAGACAGTTCTGCTCTGCAGTTCCAGTACTCTTGAATAGCAGGTGAGCAGTTTTGCTTACAGCTGGGCCATCCATCTATGATGGTTTTGCGCAGTGCTTGTAACGTTCCATCTTTGCTTGTCTCCGTTCTGATGAGCTCCATCTTCCCTTCTGCAACAGGAAGTGCACTTGTGACCATGCTCACATATGCTCTTACATCCTCATCCATCTTGGTGTTCGCTGGCTCATTCGGATCAACAGCTCGGGATAATGTGTCAGCTGTGTACATCAGCTTGCCAGGTGTGTACATCACATTAAGCGTGTAACGTTGCAGCCGGATCATCATTTTTTGGATTCTCAGTGGAGTCATTTAGTGGTTTTTGGAACAATGCTATCAGTGGCTTGTGGTTAGTTTCAACACTGATGGCCTGCCCGGACACAAACTGGTGAAATCTCTCACGGGCGTACGTTATGCTGAGCAGTTCTTTTTCAATCTGTGCATATCTTGTCTCTGCGTCTGTCATGGATCGCGATGCATATGCAACAGGCTGCCACTCATCATACTTCTGCAGAAGAACAGCTCCAAGCCCACTCTGTGATGCATCTGATGAGATCTTAATAGGTCTCATTGGATCATAAAACTTCAGAACTGGTTCCTTTGTAAGCAGATCTTTCAAGTCACGCCATGCTTTCTCATGTCCATGATTCCACTCCCATTCGATTCTCTTTTCAGTTAGCTGTCTCAGTGGCGCCATTTTTTCTGAGAGATTGGGTATGAATTTTCCCATGTAGTTTATCATGCCATTACATCTCTGCACATCTTTCTTGCATTGCGGCCTCGGCATGTTTTCAATTGCAGACACCTTTTGAGGATCTGGTCTGATGCCTTCACTGCTCAGGATATCTCCAATGAATGTCAGTTCCTTCGCCCCAAATTGACATTTCTCTTTGTTCAGCTTCAGATTGGCTTTTCTGGTTGCTTCAAGAACATTTCTCAGCTTTTGTGCTACCCCACACAATGATGTCATCCATTGACGTGTCGACTCCCTCCAGGTGTTCATAGATCATGTGTATTGTTTTGTGATACACCTCAGGTGCTGAAGCAATCGCAGTCGCCGGAATCTGTACCTGCCAAATGGGCTGTTGAACGTGCACAGTTTTGAACTTGCTTCGTCCAGCTTCAGTTGCCAAAATCCTGATGAAGCATCTAGCTTGCTAAAGTACTTCGCGTTTGCAAACTGTGACATTATCTCTTCTCTTGTAGGTAGTTTGAAATGTTCTCTCTTTATTGCTCTATTCAGATCTCTAGGATCCATGCAAACTCTGAGCTTTCCAGTCTTTTTCTCCACAATAACAAGAGAACTCACCCACTCCGTTGGTTCATCGATCTTTTCAATCACTTCCAGGTTTTCCATCCTGTCCAACTCGGCTTTCAGTGGCTTTTGTAGAGCAAATGGTACTTTGCGGCATGGATGAATGACTGGTGTTACACTTTCATCGACTCTGATTGTGTGTTCTCCAGCAAGGCAACCAAGTCCCTGAAATAGGTCACCATATTCCTTCATCAACTGATTATAGTCCATGTCATCATCAGTTTCCACAACGAGCACTCTTTTCACTAGGTTCAGACTCTCACAGGCATGTAACCCTAGTATAGGCTGCACAGTCTTCGGCACCACAATGAATGTTAGCGTGTGCTCCTTGTCTTTGTGTGTCACTTTAACCATGCATTTTCCTTTCACAGGTATTTCTGCACCTGAGTATCCACTCACTTTCACCTTCGTTGCATGCATTTTAGGTCTAGGTCTGATTTTCTTGAACTCTGCTTCTGATATGACATTCACTTGAGCTTCAGTATCCAGCTTGACTGTCATGAGTGTGTCATTCACTTTGAGTGTCATTATCCAGTCCTTTTCACCTGTCTTATTGTCTGTCACTGCAGCTACATAGAGTTCCTCTGTGTCTTCTTCATCCACAGTATGGACTGCACTTTGTTTCAGGGTTTGAGCTTTGCAGCACCTAGCATAATGGTTATTTTTGTTACATGTCTTGCATCTTTTCCCATATGCTGGACATTTTTTAGGAGGATGTTGCATTCCGCAGCGACCACAAGTCTTTTCTTTTCTGTCCCTGTTTGCTGGCGATGTCCATTGCAGTTTCATTTCAGCGGCAGCACTCTCCTTTTTGACTCTTTGTGTGTTCTTATTCACAGCATCCACTCTGCAGCTGTCACTAAGCAGTTCTTTAGCTTGTGCCCTCACTGTTTCAGCAGAGGTGGGACCAAGTCATTGTTTTGCAAGTCTCAAGTAAGTCTCAAGTCTTTATCCTCAAGTCTCAAGTAATGTCTCAAGTAATGTCAGGCAAGTCAGAGTCGAGTCTCAAGTCACTGGTGTAAAAGTCCGAGTCAAGTCACAAGTCTGAAACTTTGAATTTCAAGTCCTTTCGAGTCTTAAAAAAAAAAAAAAAAACGAAAAAATAATGTTGCAGTTATGCTAAATGTAAATATTAGACCATGTAATTTTAAAATCTGTGTTTTTCTCAACACATGACAAAATAGTGAACTTAGAAAATATACACAAATTGTGAAATTGCACCTCTTTAAAATGCAGCTCAATTAAACCTAGCTCCAAGAATAATTTTCACCGACAGTTCTGAGATAAGCTGCATGTTATTCTTGGATGCGGTTGTAGGACCAGCTTTAAAATCGCATGACAAAAATATCATACACATTAAAAAAAACTGCATCACCAACGTAGCCTGGACAACATTTGCTAGTTAGATGAAGTCAGCTATCTCATCTTAGCATATTTATATGCATATTTATAATCATACGGTTCTTGGAGTGAGTGCATACACTCATGAAGTTTAGTAACTTCAGGTCACTGCAACAAGCCCAGGTACAGTTTACCGACGGATGGGTACAGGACCTTGAAATGCACCGTGTAGAACGAAAGACCATCGTACGTATCATAAGTTTACCAGTCTCACAAATTGTCGTCATAAATACACATTCCTTAACCGTTTATTAATAGGACCTTTGAGCTCAACGGTAATTAATTAGTAGTGGAAATAATTTCTGGTACCCATCACAGAAATGTAGCAGCGACAACAATATTGTATGCTGTAATCGTACTGGGCAATTAGTGATACAAAAAACCTGTTTTATCCTGTGAATAAAAGTATATGTTTTTGTCAATGTACCATAATAACAGAAGCGAAACGCAATATTGTGTCAGGACAATTCACTATTTATGCACAATAAATAAAGGAGCATAGCGCGACCATTTCTGTTCAGCGCCAGACTTGCTTGTAACCTATATCACTAATTATGTTATGAAAATGACGTATTAACTACTAAAAAACACTGACCTTCGTGTAAATGCTTGGAGCAGACTAACCTGTGAGCTGGAGTGTTCTGGGACGTTATACAGTGGGGCAAAAAAGTATTTAGTCAGCCACCGATTGTGCAAGTTCCCCCACCTAAAATGATGACAGAGGTCAGTAATTTGCACCAGAGGTACACTTCAACTGTGAGAGACAGAATGTGAAAAAAAAAATCCATGAATCCACATGGTAGGATTTGTAAAGAATTTATTCGTAAATCAGGGTGGAAAATAAGTATTTGGTCAATAACAAAAATACAACTCAATACTTTGTAACATAACCTTTGTTGGCAATAACAGAGGTCAAACGTTTACTATAGGTCTTTACCAGGTTTGCACACACAGTAGCTGGTATTTTGGCCCATTCCTCCATGCAGATCTTCTCGAGAGCAGTGATGTTTTGGGGCTGTCGCCGAGCAACACGGACTTTCAACTCCCGCCACAGATTTTCTATGGGGTTGAGGTCTGGAGACTGGCTAGGCCACTCCAGGACTTTCAAATGCTTCTTACGGAGCCACTCCTTTGTTGCCCGGGCGGTGTGTTTTGGATCATTGTCATGTTGGAAGACCCAGCCTCGTTTCATCTTCAAAGTTCTCACTGATGGAAGGAGGTTTTGGCTCAAAATCTCACGATACATGGCCCCATTCATTCTGTCCTTAACACGGATCAGTCGTCCTGTCCCCTTGGCAGAAAAACAGCCCCATAGCATGATGTTTCCACCCCCATGCTTCACAGTAGGTATGGTGTTCTTGGGATGCAACTCAGTATTCTTCTTCCTCCAAACAGGCCGAGTTGAGTTTATACCAAAAAGTTCTACTTTGGTTTCATCTGACCACATGACATTCTCCCAATCCTCTGCTGTATCATCCATGTGCTCTCTGGCAAACTTCAGACGGGCCTGGACATGCACTGGCTTCAGCAGCGGAACACGTCTGGCACTGCGGGATTTGATTCCCTGCCGTTGTAGTGTGTTACTGATGGTGACCTTTGTTACTTTGGTCCCAGCTCTCTGCAGGTCATTCACCAGGTCCCCCCGTGTGGTTCTGGGATCTTTGCTCACCGTTCTCATGATCATTTTGACCCCACGGGATGAGATCTTGTGTGGAGCCCCAGATCGAGGGAGATTATCAGTGGTCTTGTATGTCTTCCATTTTCTGATGATTGCTCCCACAGTTGATTTTTTCACACCAAGCTGCTTGCCTATTGTAGATTCACTCTTCCCAGTCTGGTGCAGGTCTACAATACTTTTCCTGGTGTCTTCGAAAGCTCTTTGGTCTTGGCCATGGCGGAGTTTGGAGTCAGACTGTTTGAGGCTGTGGACAGGTGTCTTTTATACAGATGATGAGTTCAAACAGGTGCCATTCATACAGGTAACGAGTGGGGGACAGAAAAGCTTCTTACAGAAGACGTTACAGGTCTGTGACAGCCAGAGATTTTCCTTGTTTGAGGTGACCAAATACTTATTTTCCACCCTGATTTACGAATAAATTCTTTACAAATCCTACCATGTGAATTCATGGATTTTTTTTTCACATTCTGTCTCTCACAGTTGAAGTGTACCTCTGGTGCAAATTACTGACCTCTGTCATCATTTTAAGTGGGGGAACTTGCACAATCGGTGGCTGACTAAATACTTTTTTGCCCCACTGTATTTGATCTTTGAATGGCTGCAATCCAGGCCATCCGTCGCGTCTTTGTTACTTCGGAAACATGGCTTGAACAATTTCTCTTCAACGACGTAATCCGATAACAACCGATCTCTTTACCCGTCGGCTTCCCGTGGCTGTCATGCGACCGGCTATTGCAGTTAATAATACAACAGCTTCTTGACATTTTTGTGTTTCTTTTTATCGCTGTATAACTGATTTTAATTGAAAGCCTGCGTGCGCTAGTACCGCTTGCCACGAGTTCCCAGAATCCTTTGCGGTTCTACCCGTGAATGACGTCACATTTTCAATCTCTATATAATATGCATGTTAAATTTTATATTTGGGGTAAAATATCAAGTCTTTTCAAGTAAACCGGTTCAAGTCCAATTCAAGTCCCAAGTCATTGGTGTAAAAGTCCAAGTCAAGTCACAAGTCTTAGAACATTTTTTCAAGTCAAGTCTAAAGTCATAAAATTAATGACTCGAGTCTGACTCGAGTCCAAGTCATGTGACTCGAGTCCACACCTCTGTGTTTCAGCTGCTCTGCACAGTGTTAATGCTTTTTCCAGGTCAAGAATTTCCTCTCTCAGTAGCCTCTCTCTCAGACCGTTGTCTGGAATCCCGCACACAAGTCTGTCTTTTATCAAAGAGTCTGTCAGTCCTCCAAATTCACATGTTTTACTCCTGTTCTGCAGCTCTGTGACATACTGATCTATTGTCTCCCCTGTCTTCTGTACACATGTGAAGAATCTGTGCCTCTCAAATGTCACATTTCTCTTAGATATGCAGTAAGCCTCAAACTTCTCCATTATTTTATTCAGCTTCATTCCGTCACCATCAGTAAACGTGAAGTTATTATAGACTTCCAGTGCCTCATCACCCACTATATGCAAAAACACTGACGCTTGCTTTTTATCACTTGCCTCGTCAAGTCCAATTGCTGATAGGTACAATGTGAAACGTTGCTTAAATCTTCTCCAATTTTCAGCCACATTTCCAGTCAACTGAAGAATCGGTGGTAGGTGTAAGCCGTCCATGCTTACGTCGCTAGGTCTCTTTTCTCTCCCTCGGCGAGTTAGCTACACTACGTTCACTGCTAAGCTGATCCGTCGGTACTGCTATATTGTAGTCCGTTACCTTTCTTCAAGTCGATCTTCTGACACCATGTCTTGTTTCTTTATGTTGTTGTGGGTTCTTAAGAATGACACCATTACTCGAAGAGAAGGTATTTTATCGAACTGTGGTTCACATGTAAACAAAGCTTCGCCATCACAATCTACTCCGAGGTAACTCCCGTTGCTCTCTAGCTCCCCCTACAGTCTAGGAGTATTAACAACAAAACATGATACTAGGCAAATAAGGATTTGCTGTTATCATTACACATATGGGGGCATGTTTATACACAAGAGGGCTACAAGCAGAAGGGAAGGGATAAGCTCAGGCGACGATGCCACCCTCTCTTTTTTTTTTAACTCTTTATTTAAAGTAAACAAACTTACATATAAAATGTACATACACATACAATTACATATACAAAACCATGATCACACACCACTCATTAATGAAAAAGGAGAACAAGAAGGAAAATCTAGCATCTGAGTCCACAGAACGCTTTTAAAACTTACAGGTTCAATTCGTTCCAGGGGAAAACTTTCCCAAGTTTCAGGTCCATTGTTCGTCTTCTCCGCTGATCTGTAATGATATGTTTACTCACCAAATCACTACTTATCATCTTTTGTTCCAACACTCCTTTGGCACGGGTTTTCGAAATGTGTGTGTTTATAACACACATTACTAACCAAAAGAGTCCCCTTTTGTCTTCACCCATTTTTTCTTTAAACAAACCATATTTAACTGCTTTAATATTAACATCCACATCATAGCCAATCTCTGTCATCTTCTGCCTGATCTCAGTTGTCCTATAACAATCCAATAGAAGATGTTCTAGGGTCTCATCTTCATCACAGTCTGTCATAGGACATTTCATGGTGGTAACAAAACAACTCCATTGTACCACCGCTCTCACAGGGAGGCGCCCGAGCGAGATGAGCCATACCACGCCTCTCATGCTTTCGGATAATAATTTGTCTTGTATATATATATATATATATATATATATTTTTTTGCCTGTCCCGTTTGGCTCTTTTGCCATCAGAATTGTTGTCTAAAGGCAAAGAAAGATGCCCAACGGATTTACTTTACCAAATTGACCATCCCAGCCTTGCCGTAATGGTCCATTTGATTCACCTTTTATTGTTTATTTTATTTTCACTTGCTGAATACGGGACAGACTTGACTGGGGGAAAGAAGGGGAGAAAGAAAGAAGGAAAGAGAAACAGCTGAGAAGAGGGACGGGGGAGAAGGGCAAAAAACAAAAACCAACAGAATGAGCAGAAAAAAAAAAGAAGAAATAAATAAAAAATGCATATATCAATCACCTGGATCACCTGCTGAGAAAGAAAAAAGAAAACAAGCAGAAGAGAACAAGAGTAATAGAATAAACAACATCACAATGATATATGGGAATATGACAGTAAATACTAAATATTAGTTTCTAAAATTGACGGCGTCTTCATTAATCCCATGCAAACGTACACCTATCTGGAACAACCCTGTCTTGTATATTTTTAACTATTAAAAGATTTTCATCTTGATTTGCATACTTATATTGAATTACACCTTCATTTTTGGTTTCATTAATTTTTTTATAGATATTTTTCATATTATCTTGGAGAATATCCATCCATTCGCTTCCGCTTGTCCTTTTCAGGGTCGCGGGGGGCGCTGGAACCTATCCCAGCTGTCATAGGGCGAGAGGCGGGGTACACCCTGGACAGGTCGCCAGTCTGTCGCAGGGCCAACACACAGGGACTAGGGTCTCATCTTCATCACAGTCGGTCATAGGACATTTCATGGTGGTAACAAAACAACTCCACTTCACCACCGCCCTCACAGGGAGGCGCCCGAGCGAGATGAGCCATACCACGTCTCTCATGCTTTCGGGTAATAGTTTGTCTTGTATATTTTTAACTATTAATAGATTTTCATCTTGATTTGCATACTTATATTGAATTACACCTTCATTTTGTATTCCATTAATTTTTTTATAGATATTTGTCGTATTATCTTGGAGAATATTTAAACCATAATGTTCCCATTGACTTGATAAGTCACCAAACATAAGTCTGTGGTATGGAACACCCGCTCTGGCCCTGCCTCTTTTCTTTTGCCACAATTGCTCTTTCCCTCGAACCCACGGGGCACCCCGAGAAATTGCGCTTTGAGTAATTTTTATAAAAGGAATTCGCAAAACAATCTCTAAGTCTCGGGCTCCCAAACCCCCGTGTTTCCTAGTCTTGTACATAAATTTTCTCTTAGTCACTTCTCGATTGGATCCCCAGATAAATTTAATGCACATCTTACTTATTTTCATTACAGTTGTTCTCGCGGGAGGAAAAATTGTGGCAAGGAAAAGAAGTTTTGAAATTATGTGTGTTTTTACAATATTAATACGCGTTTTATAATTTGTATCTTTGTTTTCCCATTTCATAATTTCCATTTTAATTTCATTTTCTTTCTTATTCCAATTTAGTAAACTAGAGTCAGTATTATCAATCCATATACCCAAAATTTTAATCTCCCTACAAAGAGAGATCATCATTTTAGGTTGTCTGGTCTGATGTCCAAGCCACACCCCTTCAGTTTTGTCTTGGTTCAGTTTGGCACCTAATGCCTGTTCGTAGTGTTGTAATATCTCCATAACTGAAGACAGTTCGTTTTGATTTCTAATTATCACCGACACATCATCTGCATACGCCAAAGCTGCGATTTTATGGGATTTGTCAAGGACGTATCCCTTAATCCGTTTATCATCATTTATCCTTTTCAATAAGGGATTAATTGCAAGGACATATAACGCAGCACTCAAAGGACATCCTTGTTTAACCCCGTACTCAGCACTAAAAGGGGGTGAGAGCTTTCCATTTACCTTAACTTGCACTAGGGACTTTTTATAACTCAATTGAATAATGGAAATAAATTGGTCCGGGAAATTATAAGCTTTCATTACTTTCCATAAATAGGAGTGGGAAACAGAATCAAAAGCTCTCCTTTGATCTAATCCTAAAATGCAGAGTTCTGAATCCTTTCCATTATAAATAATTTCTCTTAACATACTTAAGTTATCCCACATCAGTCGTCCCTTAATTGCGCATGTTTGTTCTTTTTCAATGATAATATCTAATACACCCTCTAGTCTGGACATAATTATTTTAGAAAAAATTTTATAATCTACATTCATTATTGTCAGTTGCCTATAATTGTTAATGTCTTCTCTATCACCTTTCTTATATAATAAACACATAACTCCCTCATAAAACGATTTACCCATTGTTTCTCTTTCTATTCCTTCATTAAAATACTGAGTTAATAATTCAGACAGTTCTTTACTCACAATTTTGTAAAATTCAGAGGGGAGTCCATCCAGACCAGGTGTTTTATCGGTACTAAGTTGGTTAATTACTGACTCCACTTCCTCTCTTTTAATTTTTCCAATCAAAGTTTCATAAATGACAGGATCTAATGGTTCAACCTCACTCAAAAAATTGTTAATAGCGTCGCTGTTTGTAGCTATGGATGAAAACATCTCCGAACAATAGTCTCTAATTACTTGTCTTTTCCCCTCTTCTTTAAAAACTGACTTTCCATGTTTATCTTTAATTGAGACAATAAAATAATTTCGACATTTCTTTTGATTGTTAAGAATCATATAATCACTGTTCCCGTGAAAGTCAGTACGTCGCAACATATTAAATAAAACTTCTCTATTGACTCGATCAATGTCCTCTTTAAGAGACATCATTTGATTTTCCTCCTCCTCTTCCTTCTCCTTCTTATTTCTTAAATATATATATCTGCTCACATCTTCATTATATTTTACATTCTTTGCATGATTTATTTCTCTCGCTTTAAATTTAAAAAATTGACACATACGTCGTTTAAGGAGCTCCCAAAGTTCCGAGAAAGAAGTAGTAAAAATCTTAAGATGTAATATTTTCTTAATTTCAGATTTAACTTCGAACCTAAGTAACTCGTCTGCTAACAAGGATGTATTCAATTTCCAATAGTTCAAAAATTCATGGGGGCAACACGATACTGTTGCCATAACCACCATATGATCTGAAAAGTCTGTTAAAAGAGTGTCATATTTCAGACCTTGAACATTATGTGATATGTAGAATCTATCAATCCTTGTTTTAGTTAATGAATCGAATCTAGTGTAATGGACGGTATGTGGATGCAAGTGCCTGTATAAATCACGGAGTGCTGCTTCCTTACAGACTTTAACCAACAATTTGCTTTCTCGCAGTTCTCTAAATTCAACCTTGGATATTCTGTCAGTAGCTTCAGTAACAATGTTAAAATCTCCACACAAAATTATATTAAAACCAATCTCTAATAAATACTTCAGTTTTTTCAGTAATTGTATCTTTTTCGTTCGTTCGGGTGCATTATAAACATTAATAATACGCAACCTTTGCCCGTAATAACAGCAATCAACAAGGAGGAGTCGTCCCGGTATTATGTCCCTTCTTTTGATTATATTCACCGTATCTTTTTTAAAGAAAATACCCACTCCGTCAGAGCTGTCTTCCCCTATCGATATTATTGAATGGGCAGTGTTCCACATTTTATTTAATTCACATACATCTTCATCACAGTCGGTCATAGGACATTTCATGGTGGTAACAAAGCAACTCCATTGTACCACCGCCCTCACAGGGAGGCGCCCGAGCGAGATGAGCCATACCACGTCTCTCATGCTTTCGGGTAATAGTTTGTCTTGTATATTTTTAACTATTAATAGATTTTCATCTTGATTTGCATACTTATATTGAATTAAACCGTCATTTTTGGTTTCATTAATTTTTTTATAGATATTTTTCGTATTATCTTGGAGAATATTTAAACCATAATGTTCCCATTGACTTGATAAGTCACCAAACATAAGTCTGTGGTATGGAACACCCGCTCTGGCCCTGCCTCTTTTCTTTTGCCACAGTTGCTCTTTCCCTCGAACCCACGGGGCACCCCGAGAACTTGCGCTTTGAGTAATTTTTATAAAAGGAATTCGCAAAACAAGCTCTAAGTCTGGGGCTCCCAAACCCCCGTGCTTCCTACTCTTGTACGCGTCCACTCATTTTCCCGAAGCCTTGTAGAAACACTACTTGGTTCGTGCCATTCTTCCTCACGTTCCTTTCCCTGTGATAAGAGCATAAAATGTAGCGAACAGAGGAGACTCGCTGCTCTTAAAGTGTGTGACTGGCTGTGACGTGGTGCCGCTCCGGCTCGTGATTGGTGACGGGCTCCACGTGGAGCATCGCCCCGCCTCGGTGTGTGCTGCTCATTGGATAAAAGTGCATTGATGTTGCGCGCTGCCGCAAGCCTCTCTGCGATTGGTGCGTGACGAATCCGCCCGCGATCTGCGGAAATATAAGCGAGGCTTTGAGTTGATCGGAGCTAGCCTCGGGAGCCGTGAAGGATGCTTCAGGGGCCGTACAGCAACCTGGACCGGGACCGGCTCCTCATCCGGCTGCCTTTCAAAAGCTTCTCCGTGGGGACGTTTCTGCTGCCGGTGACCGGCTTCATCGCCTGTATCTTCATCTCCCTCTGGTACCACTATGAGGAAGCGACGTACACGCACTGTAAGGTGTCCAACTACCTCCCGTCCATCAGCTCCGCCATCAGCGGTGCGCCCGAGCGCTACATCTGGAGCGGCTGCATCGGGCTCCACTCGGCGCCGCGGTACCTGGTGGCCTTCGCCTACTTCAGCTTCTACCGCAGCCGCTTCGCCGACAGGCTGCCGGAGCTGCTGCTGAGCGGGCTGGCGCTCCTCTGCAGCCTCGCCGAGAACACCGGCCTGGTGATGCTCACGTACGTGTCGTCCACGGAAACCTACAGTGTTCATAAGTACGGGTTCATCACGTTCATAGGGAGCTCGCTGGTGCACATGCTCATTACGTGCTGGCTGTGGTACGTCATCAAGAGACACTACGTGAGACCAGAGGAAGTGACATCATATCACTGGAAGCTGCGTCTCTTTCTGTTCAACATCAGCTGCTGTGTGATCGCTGCCTACTTCTTCAGACGCCACAACAAATACTGTGAAGCAGGAATCTACTCTCTGTTCGCCGCCTTCGAGTACCTGGTGGTCTTCTCCAACATGGCCTTCCACATGACGGCCTTCTGGGACTTCGGGAGCAAAGAGGTGACCGTGGCCACGCCGCTGGAGGACAAACGATACTGAGCAGGAGGGGGCGGGGCGTTAATGCCATTTATGAACTCAAGAGCAGAGAGAGGAGTCTGATGACAAAATTCCAACGACACCCTGACCTTCGGAGCAGGACGGCGTGATGGAGACGTGGACCAGAGTTCTTCTTCTGTTGTTGTTTCTCTACTGTGCCTGTGTCTTTGAATCATCAGAAATGATGCGTATTGATGATGTCACACTTGTTTACAGAAACAGCTGATCAGGGTTTTAATGGTTTTATTTCCACACAGATAAAAACCATCAGAGACTAAATAAATGTGATGGTGATGATGATTTCATGGTGGTGTTCTTCATCCTCGTCGTCACCAGACGTTTAGTTTATTAAAAACAAGAAAAGCTTTTCCAAAGTGGCCGATGAATAAACGCTGAAGGAGAAAGTGTTGGAAATGTAAAGAAATACAAATGAACCTTTGAGTAAAGAACAAAATGTTTTGACAGAAATCAGAGAGGCTCAGACGGTCTGAGCATGTGAAGAGGACGGAGGCGGAGCTGCCGGCCTGCAGTGTTTGTATCTTAAACAATCCTGCAGCACTGCAGCATCGCTAGAAAAATAATTTTGTTGTTGTGGAAATCATCTCAGCCACCATTAATTAAAGTCTGGTTATAGGATATCTTAGGACTCTTAAAATTGGAGAAGATAAAATTCTCCATCAGAGGCTCATCCGATAGATTTTTCTTTTCTTTTTTCTTTTTTTTTTTTTTCTTCACTCACTGGAAACCATTACTTAAATACTTAGAAAAGTAGAACTCTCTCTGTAGTCCACCATATGACAGTGTACAAATTGTTCTGCTATTCCCGGCAGTGGCTGTTCTACCTTATAAGAATGCTTTATTTAAAGATATTCCAGCATTATTAATTTGTTTCAACCGCTGAGCAGGGATTCAGTAATATTAATATTGTTACTACTCTTAATATTTAAGATTTATTAATGTTAATATTAAACTATAAGGATACGCACTACTATCTTATTGTTGATTTCTTGTTCTTGCTTTTTTTTGTATATTTTGTATGGGTTAATTCATTTCCTCTGTAACATATTCATTTTTACATTATTGGGAGGGAGTGGGGGTATTCAGGTACTCATCCCATTTGTTTTTTTTTATATGCTATAAAAAAGAAAAAGATCATTTCTATATGTACCTATGTGTATTATGACAGTTTGGTATTGAAAAATAAAAGAAAACAAAGTGTAACCGGTTTTCCTTCCTCTGTGTCTGGCCATGACTGATTAGGCCCAGCTGTGTTCACACCTGTTACCCATCTCCTCGTTATCCTTCATGTGTGCCCTCTGTTCTTTGTCATGTTCTCCATAGTAGCTGTGCCATAGAGTGTCTTTCATGTTCTCTCAGTTATATCTGGTTATGAGTGCTTCAGTTGCCAAGATCTGAGTTCAAGTTTATCTTTTGTTTGCTTCTTTTAGTGTTTTGTCTTGTACTTTGCTTTATGTAATTACTATATCAAAAAAAGCTGCCTCTTTAAGTTAATATTGTCTCAGAGTCCTGTATTTGGGCCCTACTCTAGCCTCCAGCACAGCTCACCATGACACTTAAACTGTGTTTTGTCTGCTAAGCTGATCTTGAATGATCAACTCTCACAACCAATTTGGTCTTTTATAATTACAACAAAACAAAAGTCCTGCCAATGTCACAAAAAAGGAGGGAGAGATACCTGATAGAAATCAGTTCTGCCCAAATTTCATTAGAACATTGACTTTGCGACAAGAGGGGACAGCATGTTAGACCTTGTTTACTCAAACATTCAGCATACAAGGCTTCACCCCTCCCCCAGATTGGACAATCTTAAATACACCACTGATCTATGCATCAAAACTACAAAAATCACCCGAGTACCAAAGAAGTGCCACTGTTTCCTGCCTCAATGACTACCGGCTGGTGACACTTACACCCATCATCGCAAAGTGCTTTGAGAGGCTGGTATTGAGGCACATGAAAACTCACCTTCCACCAAATCTGGAGCTGCTACAGTTTGCCTACTGCCCAAACCGCTCCAGAAATCATGCCATCTCGTCTGCTGTTCACCTTTCTCTCTCCCATCTCAACAAAAAGGACACGTATGCCAGATAGCTGTTTAATGACTTCAGCTCAGCATTCAACACTGTCATTCCCCAGAGGCTGGTAAAGAAGTTGGACCTACTGGGAATAAACATCACTCTCTGCAACTGGATCTTGGACTTCCTAACTGACAGGTCCCAGTCTGTCTCCATAGGAAATAACACTTCCAAAGTCCTCAGACTGAGTACAGGATCACCACAGGGCTGTGTGCTTAGTCCACTGCTGTTCACCTTGCTAACACATGACTGTACTGCACAGTACAGCTCAAATCACATGATCAAGTTTGCAGATGACACAACAGTGGTGGGTCTCATCACCAACAACAATGAGTCTAAATACAGAGAGAAGGTACAGCAGTCTGTCTTCTGGTGTGGTTCCTGCAAGTTTCAAACATGCACTAGTGCAGCCACTGCTTAAGAAACCTGGCCTTGATCAGAATCAGAAAGGGTTTTATTGCCAAATGTTGAGCAGGTTTATAACATTAGGAAATTGCTGCGGTGCTTCAGTGCAAACATACTGTCATAAATTACGCTAAAATAGACATTAAAATAAAAATAAGAATAAGAATTAAAAGTGCTAAGTAGATAGATATATACATGAGTGCAGGTGGTGATCAGTGCCAAACATTGAATGATGCAGTGAACACAGCGTAGGGTCATGTGTTAGTGGTGGGAACAGTCTTATGGTTACTGTTCATGTGTCCAACAGCAGAGGGGAAGAAACTGTTCTTATGGCGAGAGGTTCTGGTGCGAATGGACCGGAGCCTCCTGCCTGAGGGGAGCAGGTCAAACAGACTGTGTCCAGGGTGAGAAGGGTCAGCTGAGATCCGAGCTGCATGCCCCAGTGTCCTGGAGGTGTACAGGTCCTGCAGAGATGGGAGTCTGCAGCCAATCACCTTCTCAGCAGAGCGCACAACAAAAAGCTGTGGCTGGAAAAGAGAAAGGCGTTCAGAAGCGGAGACAGGGACTGCTGCAGAGAGGCCAAGTACAGGTTCACTAAAGAAGTGGACATTGCTAAACACCAGCACTCTGAGAAGATGCAGCAGCAGATCTCAGAGAATGACTCTGCCTCTGTGTGGAAAGGTTTTAGGAATATCACCAACTACAAGCCTAAAACCCCCCACTCCACTGATGACTTGCTCTTAGCCAACACCCTCAACGACTTTTACTGCCGTTTTGACGAGCCATCAGGCAGCCTTCACACCTCCAACGGCCCCAACAATAGAGACACTTTGGACACTCATTCCCCCACCTCTCCCCCCTCCATAGAGCCATCACCACCTTCAAACACTTCACCTACAACACCCCCCTCCTCACCCCACACAAAAGAGGATTTCACACCACCTCCTCCCACCACAACTCTTCATATTCATGAAGCAGATGTGAGGAAGCAGTTTAAGAGTCTGAATGCTCGAAAAGCTCCCGGCCCAGACGGTGTGTCTCCTGCCACCCTCAGACACTGTGCAAACGAGCTGGCCCCACTGTTTTCTGGCATTTTCAACTCCTCACTGCAGGCATGTCATGTGCCTGCCTGCTTCAAGTCCTCTACCATAATCCCTGTCCCCAAGAAACCTAGGATCACTGGACTAAATGACTACAGACCCGTGGCTCTGACATCTGTGGTCATGAAGTCATTTGAGCGCCTGGTTCTCTCCTATCTCAAGACCCTCACGGCCCCCCTCCTGGACCCCCTGCAGTTTGCATACAGAGCCAACAAGTCTGTAGATGACGCCATCAACATGGCCCTACACTTCATCCTGCAGCATCTGGACTCCCCAGGAACCTACGCCAGGATCCTGTTTGTGGACTTCAGCTCTGCCTTCAACACCATCCTTCCAGACCATCTCCGAGGCAAGCTTTCCCAGATGAATGTGCCTGATCCCATCTGCCGGTGGATCACTGACTTCCTGACGGACAGGAAGCAGCATGTGAGGCTGGGAAAGAATGTCTCGGACTCCCGGACCATCAGCACCGGCTCCCCTCAGGGCTGTGTTCTTTCTCCTCTGCTCTTCTCCCTGTACACCAACTGCTGCACCTCCACCCACCAGTCTGTCAAGCTTGCAGATGACACCACCGTTATTGGACTTATCTCGGACGGGGATGAGTCTGCCTACAGGAGGGAGGTTGAACGTCTGATGTCCTGGTGCAGCCACAACAACCTGGTGCTGAATGCCCAGAAGACAGTGGAGATTATTGTGGACTTCAGGAAGCACACAGCCCCACTCCCCACCATCATCCTGACTGACACCCCCATCACCTCTGTGGACTCATTCCACTTCCTGGGTACCACCATCACCCAGGACCTGAAGTGGGAGCCCACCATCACCTCCGTCATTAAGAAAGCCCAGCAGAGGATGTATTTCCTGAGGCAGCTGAAGAAATTCAACCTGCCAACACGGACGATGATGCAATTCTACACTGCAATCATCGAGTCCATCCTCACCTCCTCCATCACCGTGTGGTACGCTGGAGCCACTATCAGGGACAAACAGAGACTGCAGCGTGTTGTGCGCTCTGCTGAGAAGGTGATTGGCTGCAGACTCCCATCTCTGCAGGACCTGTACACCTCCAGGACACTGGGGCATGCAGCTCGGATCTCAGCTGACCCTTCTCACCCTGGACACAGTCTGTTTGACCTGCTCCCCTCAGGCAGGAGGCTCCGGTCCATTCGCACCAGAACCTCTCGCCATAAGAACAGTTTCTTCCCCTCTGCTGTTGGACACATGAACAGTAACCATAAGACTGTTCCCACCACTAACACATGACCCTACGCTGTGTTCACTGCATCATTCAATGTTTGGCACTGATCACCACCTGCACTCATGTATATATCTATCTACTTAGCACTTTTAATTCTTATTCTTATTTTTATTTTAATGTCTATTTTAGCGTAATTTATGACAGTATGTTTGCACTGAAGCACCGCAGCAATTTCCTAATGTTATAAACCTGCTCAACATTTGGCAATAAAACCCTTTCTGATTCTGATCAAGGCCAGGTTTCTTAAGCAGTGGCTGCACTAGTGCATGTTTGAAACTTGCAGGAACCACACCAGAAGACAGACTGCTGTACCTTCTCTCTGTATTTAGACTCATTGTTGTTGGTGATGAGACCCACCACTGTTGTGTCATCTGCAAACTTGATCATGTGATTTGAGCTGTACTGTGCAGTACAGTCATGTGTTAGCAAGGTGAACAGCAGTGGACTAAGCACACAGCCCTGTGGTGATCCTGGGAGAGAGAAAGGTGAACAGCAGACGAGATGGCATGATTTCTGGAGCGGTTTGGGCAGTAGGCAAACTGTAGCAGCTGAGCTGAGGTGAGTTTTCATGTGCCTCAATACCAGCCTCTCAAAGCACTTTGCGATGATGGGTGTAAGTGTCACCAGCCGGTAGTCATTGAAGCAGGGAACAGTGGCACTTCTTTGGCACTCGGGTGATTTTTGTAGCTTTGATGCATAGATCAGTGGTGTATTTAAGATTGTCCAATCTGGGGGAGGGGTGAAGCCTTGTATGCTGAATGTTTATGTAAACAAGGTCTAACATGCTGTCCCCTCTTGTCGCAAAGTCAATGTTCTAATGAAATTTGGGCAGAACTGATTTCTATCAGGTATCTCTCCCTCCTTTTTTGTGACATTGGCAGGACTTTTATTTTGTTGTAATTATAAAAGACCAAATTGGTTGTGAGAGTTAATCATTCAAGATCAGCTCAGCAGACAAAACACAGTTTAAGTGTCATGGTGAGCTGTGCTGGAGGCTAGAGTAGAGCCCAAATACAGGACTCTGAGACAATATTAACTTAAAGAGGCAGCTTTTTTTGATATAGTAATTACATAAAGCAAAGTACAAGACAAAACACTAAAAGAAGCAAACAAAAGATAAACTTGAACTCAGATCTTGGCAACTGAAGCACTCATAACCAGATATAACTGAGAGAACATGAAAGACACTCTATGGCACAGCTACTATGGAGAACATGACAAAGAACAGAGGGCACACATGAAGGATAACGAGGAGATGGGTAACAGGTGTGAACACAGCTGGGACTAATCAGTCATGGCCAGACACAGAGGAAGGAAAACCGGTTACACTTTGTTTTCTTTTATTTTTCAATACCAAACTGTCATAATACACATAGGTACATATAGAAATAATCTTTTTCTTTTTTATAGCATATAAAAAAAAAAAAAAAACATAAATGGGATGAGTACCTGAATACCCCCACTCCCTCCCAATAATGTAAAAATGAATATGTTACAGTGGAAATGAATTAACCCATACAAAATATACAAAAAAAGCAAGAACAAGAAATCAACAATAAGATAGTAGTGCGTATCCTTATAGTTTAATATTAACATTAATAAATCTTAAATATTAAGAGTAGTAACAATATTAATATTACTGAATCCCTGCTCAGCGGTTGAAACAAATTAATAATGCTGGAATATCTTTAAATAAAGCATTCTTATAAGGTAGAACAGCCACTGCCGGGAATAGCAGAACAATTTGTACACTGTCATATGGTGGACTACAGAGAGAGTTCTACTTTTCTAAGTATTTAAGTAATGGTTTCCAGTGAGTGAAGAAAAAAAAAAAAAAAAAAAAAAAGAAAAGAAAAATCTATCGGATGAGCCTCTGATGGAGAATTTTATCTTCTCCAATTTTAAGAGTCCTAAGATATCCTATAACCAGACTTTAATTAATGGTGGCTGAGATGATTTCCACAACAACAAAATTATTTTTCTAGCGATGAGAGAAGCAAAGGCAATAAGGTTATTTTGAATAGTTGTAGTATGAAGGTTATTTGGTGGTTTTCCAAATATAGCGATATGTGGAGTCGGAATCAATTTTATACCCAATATATCTGAAATTATTTTGAAGAATTGATGCCAAAATTCAGACAACCTAGGGCACGCCCAGGACATATGAGTAAGATTGCAAGGTATCTGTGAGCATCTGTTACATTTATCATCAAATTTATCTGGGTAAAATGTTGACAGTTTTTCTTTACTGTAGTGTAATCTGTGGAAAATTTTAAATTGTATTAATGAAAGTCTGGCGCAACTACAAGACAAATTAATGGCCCCTACCGCTCCATCCCACAACAACTCAGAAAAACTCATATGGAGTTCTGACTCCCATTTCATCTTGGTACTGTTTAAAAGAGATTCACTAGGTGGGGAAGCTAGTTTTTACCCTTTAACAAAGTTTTGGCTCCTGGAAGTACCGTATAAAATCGGATTTAATGAAATTAAAGCGAGTAACTAGTTCGTTAAAACTTGCAAAAACCTCATTTACGTATAGATCATCAGTACCTTAAGATTTTCTGTTTTAGAACATAAAGTCAATCTTTGCTGGAACAAATAAGTGATTGTGGCAGATCGGGGTTGCAAGAGGGAGGGTGAGCCAACCAAAGTGTCAAATTTTTAATGTTTCAGTAACAACTGGGTTGGAAGACCAGTTTAATAGGGATGATTGTGAGGTATCACATGCTAAAGCAAGTAATGACGAGGAACAGGAGGCTTCTTCACTCTGGCACCAATTAGTATAGGGAGACATACACCACAATAATGTATTATACGTGTTAGATGCCCAATAACACAGCTTTATTGCTGGAGGGAAACGGCGAAACAAACTGATAAGAAACTACACTGGGAAGCAATACACTAGCACACAGAGAAGCTCACGGCCATGAATGAGAGAGAATGTGACACTGAACAGAGGGAGACGCAGACATAAATACACAGAGATTTAACGAGGGAGGTGGGAGCACATGGGGAACACAGCTGACACAGATAATCATAACGAGACAGGGCAGGAGCAACACAACATGACACATACTGACGGGAGACTGTCAAAGTAAAACAGGAAGTACACAGAGGCGCAGACAGGAGGAGAGAGGGAGCACGGGGAGAGCACAGACATAACGGGCTGGGGAAAACGTGGAATAAAACACGAGGGGAAACGAGGGCTCACAGATACACAGAGGGGCACACAGGGGGTAAAAGTCACAAAGGGATCATCCATTAAAACATATCCACTGGAAGCCACAATAGACTTTGACCATAAAATCCTTTCAACGTAGCGGCACTTTAATTGTCCATGTAAACGTCATCCAAGCAGCATAATTAATAAGACGCAGCGCAGACATCATTCCAAGAGCGCAGCCAAAACGTTGCACATTTAACCAACATCCATTCCATTCCGTTCAGTGTGTCCTTTTGAAGCATCTCAGCGCTAATGCACAATGTGGCTTCCTTTTCCACAACCAGACATACACAGGTATTCTTACCTGCGCTCCTCAGAATTGCGTCAGGTGTGTCGGTGCTGCTGGGCTCACTCATACAGATGCGCTGCACTTACTTGGCGTCTTTCAGGTTCCTTGATCTGATTTCTTTGATCCTGCTTGCGGCTTGCTTCTCCAGAATGCCGTTTTTTGTTGACTAAAGATGTAGCGACTTCCACAGTCGCTACAGGCCGGGGCTGGAGCCTGCCTATTTGCCTGACGCGCTGTCAACTTTACGCAATAATGCGAGAGGTGGAATTGTTTGCTTGTTTATTAAAGTGCTTTGAGAGTTTACAGAGTAATATCATCAGCTCCTGATTCAGACTCTTACAACGTCACAGGCTCTAATATAACGAAGCGAAACATGTAGTGCAGCGGTCAACAAAAACTACGGCTATCCAGCCCTCCTCTCTGTCAAAATCAAAACCCAGTGAATGACAGACTGACAACGCCCATTTATGTCACCGCTAGCACCCACGTGACTCCCATAACAACCAAACAAATAAAAACCCAGTGATCATCAAAATTCAATACATTCAATTATGGTTCCTACACAAACATTGCATATATATATATATATATATATATATATTTTTTTTTATCATAACTCTGGTTTCACGTGCCTATCAACACAATTTAAAACTGTTATAAAGTCCACACATCAAGTGTACTTGACTCTGCTGTGTGCTGTGTAAATGTGATTTTTGAGCTGGGTGAAATCCGTGAAGCAGAAATAATATTTTATTTTAACATTGCATTGCTAATCATCGGTTGTGGCCAATCAAATTGTATGGTCCGACTATAAATAGTAGCTGCTATTTTGATTCATTTATTTATTTATTTATATTTATTTTTGGTTGATTAAGGCTGTTCGTACTACTGGTATGTTTGTGGAGTCGGATTAACCACAGAGGACGTATTTGATTTCCCGTTTCGGGTCTATTAATAAGTTGTGTTTTTACTCTGAAGGCCTAAAGTAGAGGTGACTGGGTGCCCTGGTGGTGGGATATTCCGTGGTTCGTGATTATTTATGCATTCGCCCACTGGTAATCCAGGCTCTGAATCAGTTAACAGTACACGTGCAAATACATGATTGCATCTTCTGATGTCTGTTTTAAATAGCTGTCAATAAATTCGTTATTTTACTCCCAATCACGGCTCTGGCTCAAGTGTTACAAACCTTAGAAACTATGTAAATGAACAAGAAGGCACTAACTATAGTTATATAGTTCATTTGCATAGTACATAGTATCTATAGATACTGTCTGTGTGAAACTCCCAGGTTGGCGTAGTCGGGTTTCCCCTGTGACTGTAAAGCTTTAAGCTCCCGATCGCCACAACACCATATTTGTGTTTGCAGAATCTGATGGATTCTGGTCAGCTGTACATAGATAATCCTGACAATATACAGTAAACCCGAGTCTTTAAAAAAAACGGAATTAACTGAATTTGAATAAATAATAAACAAATTTATTCACCTGTGTTTGAGCCTCAGGCATGGCACCATGCCCCTCCCATGTTTTAAATGTACGTTAGAATAGCATGCATCATCTTGATGCATTCTCAATCATCCAGGAAAGTAAATCTCCAAAAGTTGATTCTGTTCATCTGGACGTAGCGTTTTGTGGGAGAAACGTTTCGTCACTCATCCAAGTGACTTTATCAGTCTCAGCTAACTGCAGGTTTCCAATCTTATAAACAGTACATTTGCATAATGACTGAAACCAGCCCACTGAAGGAACAATGGGCTGGGAGGTCAGTTC
Source organism: Diplotaxodon limnothrissa (assembly GCF_057381915.1). Classification (NCBI taxonomy): domain Eukaryota; kingdom Metazoa; phylum Chordata; class Actinopteri; order Cichliformes; family Cichlidae; genus Diplotaxodon; species Diplotaxodon limnothrissa. Next base: position 2,923,572 of record NC_140598.1, on the reverse strand, counting down.
CTTAATCATAATTATGCAAATTCTCATGACCATTGATCAACACCACTGACCAAAACCCACTGATCAAAGACCACTGATCAGTGCATGCATCAACACAATAAGTGAGCGGGAGGAGTGAGGCGTGGGGTCTTCACACACCCCCGTTCTCTGTTCGCCATCTGGGGCAGGGGCTAGCCGTTTGGTCGGTGTCTGGGCTAGTGGGCTGACAAGACTGACACACTTTGTACAGTTACATCATAGTCACTGGTTACAACACATAGTGCCCCTCCCCTGCGACCCACGCACACACACACAGCAGCACTAACGAGGTAAAGTCCCTTCGCATGGTGGTAAAACAGGAAACGTAAAATACGAGCTTTATCGGTTTGTTTGTTCTGTCTCCAAACAGAAACCGTGAAAATCAACAAAGCAGCATTATTAAACATGAAACCTATGACAGAAATATAGGCTACTCATGTGACTCCTCAAACAACTTACACGTTTCTAAGACAAACCAAGATTATTATTATTATTAGTAGTAGTAGTAGTAGTAGTAGTAGTAGTAGTAGTAGTATTATTGTATTGTATATTATTTATTGCTAGTTTCGTTTCGTTTTTGTATGGTCTGGCATAAGCATTTCACTGCATGTCGCACTATGTATGATTGTCTATGTGACAAATACAAATTGAATAAAATTTAAACTTTTAGATTTGATCTAAAATGGACCAGGAGAACAAGTTGATTTGAATAATGTGTTCATTAGTTTGTTCTGTTGCGGTGCATCATAAAGGTAAGCTGTAAATGTAGCACATAAAACACTTTTCAAAAAATAAAGAATTATTTAAAATATTGTCAAACTCTGTTGCAGATTGTTCAGTTAATATATTTAAAACAGATGACGTTCATCACGCTGTACAGATCGTGTTTGATTGTGTGTGTTGGGCATTTTGCACACTTTTGTCACAAATATAAACATTTTTTAAGGAAACAACGACGAAAAGTTTTCATGAGACGGTTGCTTTACTTGCAAAAGATAACAGTGCATATTTGCATGTACACATATGGATGTCTTACAATTTTTCTACAATGTTTTCATCTTATCTATATTGTTTTTATTATATTATCCCTCTGTCCAGCACTTTGAACGACACTTGATGTCTTTTAACTGTGCTATAAAGATGACTTGACTTGACAATAGAGAAACGAGGAAGCGGTGTCCTTTGCGTCATTCTATTCTCATCCATAACCCGCGTATTGGGCCAAAGCCTAGCATAGCCTGTAACATTATTATGAAGGACACATTTTATGAGTGAACTTGAGTTTAAGTGACTAACAGGTTTCTTTGAAAAATACTTTAATAAATATAAATTTCGTAACTGAAGTCAGTGAATTCCATGTTGATGCCAACTGTAATTTCAGGAATAGAAACAGCATGAAGATTGAAGTGTGAGCATAAGATTCAATTTTAAAAACAATACTAAGAATAACAATAAAGGAGCGAGCTCTTGGTGTGAGTGAGTGAGGTGGCTCTGAAAAGAGCCGTTGTTGGTAGGAGAGCGTGCAGCTTAAGCTCTCTCTCCACGGATGCGGCGAGCCAGCTGGATGTAGCGAACAGAGGAGACTCGCTGCTCTTAAAGTGTGTGACTGGCTGTGACGCCGTGCCGCTCCGTGATTGGTGACGGGCTCCACGTGGCGCATCGCCCCGCCTCGGTGTGTGCTGCTCATTGGAGAAAATTGCATTGAATTTGCGCGCTGCCGCAAGCCTCTCTGCGATTGGTGCGTGACGAATCCGCCCGCGCTCTGCGGAAATATAAGCGAGGCTTTGAGCAGATCGGGCCACATTTTCTCTTACTCTCGATGCTACGAAGAAAAGAACCAAAATGAGTGGACGCGGCAAGACTCGGGACTCATCAACAGAAAGTCCGGGCATGACTCCTGTGTTGCTGCTGGCAGTGTGTTTTCTCGGTGCGTGTGCCCTTTCACCCGTGGAGGACACAAACAGGCAGGAGCAGCTCCTCCTGATGTCCCTGGGGCTCTCCGAGAGGCCGAGGCCTGCAGGGAGCCTCCAGCCCCGGCGCCATGTCCCCTCCGCTCTCTGGAGGATGTTCCGGAGGGCCGAGAAGCTCCAGGCTCTGGAGAGCCAGCCCTGCACGGTGTCAGAGTATGGAGTCCGCGGCAACATCGTCAGATACATCCAAGACCAAGGCAGGATGGTGTCTGGCTGGAGCAGCAGCTGTCAGGCTTGCCTGGAGAAGCATCTTTTCTTCAACATGTCCATCCTGCAGCCTGTGGAGATGCTATCTCTGGCTCAGCTGGAAATCAAGCTCCACTGGAAGCCCCTCAGTCCCGTGCAGCTGCTGCAAGGGTCCCAGGCCATTAGTGCCTCTCTTTATAAAGTGATCCGATCGACTTTGAAGGGAACTAATCCTAAGGCGAACCGCAGACTCCTGCTGTCCCAGTCGGTCCAGCTGCAGCCCGAGTCCACCTCCATCACCATCGATCTCACAGCGGTGGCAGAGAGCTGGCGCAAACCGGGGTCTAACTACGGCTTAATTTTAGAGTTGCTCCCTCTCGGACCACACCCGGAAGAGTTCTTTCTGTTTTACCCCGGTAACTCCCTCCCACTGGAACAAGACTTCACCTTCCCGTTGGTTCAGGCCTCACTAGTGGCTGTGTCCCTCAACCCAAATCGGTGTCGGTCCAGACAGAGGAGAAGCGCCATCCACATCCCCGTGACACCCAGCAATGTGTGTAAAGCTCGCCGTCTCTACATCAGTTTTAAAGATGTCGGCTGGCAGGACTGGGTAATCGCCCCGCAGGGCTTCATGGCCAACTACTGCCACGGGGAGTGTCCGTTCCCGCTCAGTGAGAGCCTGAACGGCACCAACCATGCCATCCTGCAGACCCTGGTGCATTCCTTGGATCCAGAGAACACGCCACAGCCCTGCTGCGTCCCCATCCGTCTCTCCTCGATCTCCATGCTCTACTACGACAACAATGACAATGTGGTGCTTCAGCATTACCAGGACATGGTGGTGGATGAATGCGGGTGTCGCTGAAGATGCTGGACGCTTCTGATTGGCCTCCGGTCACCAGATATTATCCTCTGATTCATTCAGCTGCTTTATCCAGTGATGCGAGTCTAGAATTGTTGCTACTGCAATTTTTTAAAGTGATTGTTTTTCAATACGTAATGGAATATGTTTGCAGACAGTAATTTCTAAAGAATTTAACCTATTTGCTCTTATTGAAAGCTTTTGTTTGTCTTTTGTTTTAAGCCTAATGAAATAAAATTAGGAATTTAGTGTTTTTCAGTTTTAACAATGGCTTAAGTGGTCTGTTACACATCACTTGCAATACTGGGCGGCATCGATCCAATAGCATTTTCTGAGTCCAAGACCTAAAAGGGAGTTAAGTTTTGTTTAACAAAAAGCAGATTTTAAGAACTATTTTGCTTTTAATAAGAAAAAAAAAAAAAGCAAGACTCGGGGCTCGATGGCAGCGAGGAGGAGCGAGCCCGGGGAGCCGTGAAGGATCCTCCAGGGGCCGTACAGCAGCCTGGACCGGGACCGGCTCCTCATCCGGCTGCCGTTCAAAAGCTTCGCCGTGGGGACTGTTCTGCTGCCGGTGACCGGCTTCATAGCCTGCATCTTCATCTCCCTCTGGTACCACTATGAGGACGCGACGTACACGCACTGTAAGGTGTCCAACTACCTCCCGTCCATCAGCACTGCTGCTAAATTTGGGACATTTTGCAAAGTCACTTACATCTACGCTTAGTCAACCCCTGTTTTAAGGACAGTAGTGGGTTTGAGCAGGATTCGAACCTGGGCCTCCTGGTCTCAAGGCGGCTATTCCTCCCATTGTGTTCTCAGAGCATTTCATGCGACCTTAAAGCTCTCAAGAATGACATTAAGTTGCTGAACCCTGACCTCTGACGTACAAATTAGTTGGTTTAGCTATAAACTTTGGTGTGTAACTCTGTATGGAGGGAAGAATGTATTGACAGTGGGGGTCTACCTGTCGTATAATGAGTAAAAGCTGCCTCAGCCAGATAAACAGGGAGCCACAGTTAATAGCCTGGGGAGAGGACAGCCCCCCCAGACTAAACAATAGAATTAGAGGAAAACTACTGTGGAGGGGGATACAGGGCAGCCCCGGACTCTCCTCCAGCTGGGATATCCAAAGAATCGGTGAGGTCAAGAAGTAAACCTCAAGGCTATATTTTGAAAAAAAAAAAAAAAAAAAGGAATTCCCAGCATCCTTAACTCTACAGAGCTCCATTAGTTCAAATGTACACAAATCAAATTGGTTGTGAAATTAGTAATGAAATCAATACATGCTAAAATAAATAGCTGTAGGGGTTCAGCTTTGAGTAAAATGTGTCCTTGAAATCACCTAATATCAGCTCACTTGGCCTAGATTTATTCAGGTAAGGTTGTAGAGCATTTTGAGTGGATTATATTGGCTAGGTATCATTAACCTATACGTGTACTTCCACTAAAACAGCCAGTGTAGGCTTTCAAAAAATTAAAATAGAACTCAATATTTCATACAGAGATAATAACATGCAACTATAAATGTAATACTTTCAGTCATATTTGTTGTTTTTTTAATAGAATGTTTTTAAATGTGGGTGATAGCTTTTAAAGGTTTATTTCTTTTCTGATAGTGTTTCATAGTAAAAAAAGAAGTGTTGTGATGTCTTGTACTATGAAGGTATGATTGTAAAGAGCAAACGGGTGAGGTGTTTCAGGTGTGAAGATCCGACTAAAAGCCAAAACAGTCGCCAACGAAATGAAGATGAAAAATTTCAGAGGTGGGCCATTCTGGTGTCACAAATTTATGACAGAGTGGAGAAGTGTGAAAACATCCACGATCACCAACGGATTTCAAAGGGCTGGACTGCTGCGTGATGGAGATGAGGACACCGCCACAGCCCTTCAGAGGGTGTTCGACTCCAACACTGACAACGAGAATTTTTTTGGTTTTGAAAGCCGACACTGGAGAAGAGGACTTTGGTGGTTTTAGTGCGCAGGAAGAAGAGAAAGATGGTGGTGAATGACTGACTTTTCTTCTTGTTAAAGCCATGTTACTGCACCTGAGCCTAAAAGGTAGGCCGAATCGTTTTTTCTGGTGTGCTGTAGGTTATTGTTATGTACTACTACATTTGTTACTCGTTTATAAAGCACAGTACATGTTTCGTTCTTGTAATTACCGGTACTTGTACATAAAAAGTTGTGCAAATATGTACCGGTAACTTGTTTTTCAAAATATTAATACAAGGGATGTGTTCCCAAACAGCCATCTGTTTCCTGACAATCCCCTTTGTGCATATTCTCTTACATATGGTAAGTAAACATTAAAGCACCTGCGGCTTTTAGTCAGGTGCGGCTGATGTAGGTACAAAACAGGATTTTCCCCTGATTTTAGCTTGTGTGGCTAATATTCAGGTGCGCTTTGTAGTCCGGAAAGTACGGCAATTTAATTTCAAGGGGAAATTAAGTCTCACTGAGGTTAAAGGCCAAAGAATAAAAGTGGGTTTTAAGACGCAATTTAAAATTGGACAGTGAAGGGGCCTCTCTAACGTGCAAGGGCAAATTATTCCATCATTTTGGAGCCACGATAAAGAAGGCCCGCTCCCCTCTGAGCTTCCTCCTGGATCTCAGTACCTCCAGGGGCAGCTGGTCAGCTGACCTGGGAGACCGACAGGGTGTGTGGAGATGAAGAAGCTCAGAGAGGTAAGGCGGGGCAAGACTGTGAACATAAGAATTTTAAAATTAACTCTAAAAGACACAGGCAGCCAGTGCAGTGAGGCTGGAACAGGGGTTATATGCTCTATTTTAAAAGTTCCTGTTAGGAGTCATGAAGCAGCGTTTTGGACCAGCTGCAGACTTGAGAGCAATGACTGACTGACCCCCACGTAAAGTGCGTTACAGTAGTCCAGGCGCGAAGAAATAAAAGCATGGATCACTGTTTCAAGGTGCTGCCTTGAAAGAAAAGATTTTACTCTTGCCAGTCGCCTTAAATGATAAAAACTGGACTTCACCACTGCTCTGATTTGGTTGTCCAATTTAAAATCACCATCCAACTTAAAACCACGATCAATAACAACAGGTTTAAAATAAACTTCCAGGGGTCCCAAATCAACAGAGGAGGACTCGCAGGGACCACTGGGTCCAAACACCAACCACTCTGTTTTCTTTTCATTAAAATTTAAAAAGTTTAGAGCCAACCAAGCTTTAATGTCATCTAGGCATGTTGTGAGAGGTTTTATGGAGATGCCACCCTTCTGCTTCAGGGGTAAATAAATTTGGATGCCATTATCATCTAGAAAATCTTTCAGTTGACTAAAAACAATTTTCTCTAAAACCTTGGAAAGTAAAGGGAGCTTGGAAGTAGGCCTATAGTTCGCTAAAACTGTGTGGCTGGTGCACAGATGTAACAGTGATTGCTCAGCACTGCTCTTCCTCTCTGGAATACCTTTTTATTCACTGCAAACCGTTTTATTCTCTGCGGGAGTTTGCTTCATTCATCCTGGCCGCTGTTTACATCCCGCCACATGCGGATGCGCAGGCAGCTCAGTGCGCACTCGCGGAGCAGATACTGCACATGGAGCGGACATTCCCGGACTCTCTCATCATTACTCTTGGGGACTTTAACAAAGCCAATCTGAGCCATGAGCTTCCCAAATACAAGCAGTATATTAAATGCCCGACCAGAGAGGAGAGGACATTAGACCACTGTTACAGCACGATCAGTGGGGCCTATCGCTTCACTCGGACTTTCTGACCACGTCATGATCCTTCTAATCCCCACGTACAGACAGAGGCTGAAGCTCTCCAAACCTGTCGTGAGGACCAAAAAACTGTGGAGCAACAAGGCTGTGGAGGAGCTTCGCACGTGTTTGGAGTCTACAGACTGGGACACAATGAAGGCTGCTTCTAACAGCTTGGACGAGTTTACGGACACCGTCACCTCCTATATCCACTTCTGTGAGGACAGCATTGTGCCATCACGCACCAGGGTGAGTTATAACAATGACAAACCCTGGTTTACTCCTAAACTCAAAAAGCTGTGGCTGGAAAAGAGAAAGGCGTTCAGAAGCGGAGACAGGGACTGCTGCAGAGAGGCCAAGTACAGGTTCACTAAAGAAGTGGACATTGCTAAACACCAGCACTCTGAGAAGATGCAGCAGCAGATCTCAGAGAATGACTCTGCCTCTGTGTGGAAAGGTTTTAGGAATATCACCAACTACAAGCCTAAAATCTCCCACTCCACTGATGACTTGCTCTTGGCCAACACCCTCAACGACTTTTACTGCCGTTTTGACGAGCCATCAGGCAGCCTTCACACCTCCAACGGCCCCAACAATAGAGACACTTTGGACACTCATTCCCCCACCTCTCCCCCCTCCATAGAGCCATCACCACCTTCAAACACTTCACCTACAACACCCCCCTCCTCACCCCACACAAAAGAGGATTTCACACCACCTCCTCCCACCACAACTCTTCATATTCATGAAGCAGATGTGAGGAAGCAGTTTAAGAGTCTGAATGCTCGAAAAGCTCCCGGCCCAGACGGTGTGTCTCCTGCCACCCTCAGACACTGTGCAAACGAGCTGGCCCCACTGTTTTCTGGCATTTTCAACTCCTCACTGCAGGCATGTCATGTGCCTGCCTGCTTCAAGTCCTCTACCATAATCCCTGTCCCCAAGAAACCTAGGATCACTGGACTAAATGACTACAGACCCGTGGCTCTGACATCTGTGGTCATGAAGTCATTTGAGCGCCTGGTTCTCTCCTATCTCAAGACCCTCACGGCCCCCCTCCTGGACCCCCTGCAGTTTGCATACAGAGCCAACAAGTCTGTAGATGACGCCATCAACATGGCCCTACACTTCATCCTGCAGCATCTGGACTCCCCAGGAACCTACGCCAGGATCCTGTTTGTGGACTTCAGCTCTGCCTTCAACACCATCCTTCCAGACCATCTCCGAGGCAAGCTTTCCCAGATGAATGTGCCTGATCCCATCTGCCGGTGGATCACTGACTTCCTGACGGACAGGAAGCAGCATGTGAGGCTGGGAAAGAATGTCTCGGACTCCCGGACCATCAGCACCGGCTCCCCTCAGGGCTGTGTTCTTTCTCCTCTGCTCTTCTCCCTGTACACCAACTGCTGCACCTCCACCCACCAGTCTGTCAAGCTTGCAGATGACACCACCGTTATTGGACTTATCTCGGACGGGGATGAGTCTGCCTACAGGAGGGAGGTTGAACGTCTGATGTCCTGGTGCAGCCACAACAACCTGGTGCTGAATGCCCAGAAGACAGTGGAGATTATTGTGGACTTCAGGAAGCACACAGCCCCACTCCCCACCATCATCCTGACTGACACCCCCATCACCTCTGTGGACTCATTCCACTTCCTGGGTACCACCATCACCCAGGACCTGAAGTGGGAGCCCACCATCACCTCCGTCATTAAGAAAGCCCAGCAGAGGATGTATTTCCTGAGGCAGCTGAAGAAATTCAACCTGCCAACACGGACGATGATGCAATTCTACACTGCAATCATCGAGTCCATCCTCACCTCCTCCATCACCGTGTGGTACGCTGGAGCCACTATCAGGGACAAACAGAGACTGCAGCGTGTTGTGCGCTCTGCTGAGAAGGTGATTGGCTGCAGACTCCCATCTCTGCAGGACCTGTACACCTCCAGGACACTGGGGCATGCAGCTCGGATCTCAGCTGACCCTTCTCACCCTGGACACAGTCTGTTTGACCTGCTCCCCTCAGGCAGGAGGCTCCGGTCCATTCGCACCAGAACCTCTCGCCATAAGAACAGTTTCTTCCCCTCTGCTGTTGGACACATGAACAGTAACCATAAGACTGTTCCCACCACTAACACATGACCCTACGCTGTGTTCACTGCATCATTCAATGTTTGGCACTGATCACCACCTGCACTCATGTATATATCTATCTACTTAGCACTTTTAATTCTTATTCTTATTTTTATTTTAATGTCTATTTTAGCGTAATTTATGACAGTATGTTTGCACTGAAGCACCGCAGCAATTTCCTAATGTTATAAACCTGCTCAACATTTGGCAATAAAACCCTTTCTGATTCTGATCAAGGCCAGGTTTCTTAAGCAGTGGCTGCACTAGTGCATGTTTGAAACTTGCAGGAACCACACCAGAAGACAGACTGCTGTACCTTCTCTCTGTATTTAGACTCATTGTTGTTGGTGATGAGACCCACCACTGTTGTGTCATCTGCAAACTTGATCATGTGATTTGAGCTGTACTGTGCAGTACAGTCATGTGTTAGCAAGGTGAACAGCAGTGGACTAAGCACACAGCCCTGTGGTGATCCTGGGAGAGAGAAAGGTGAACAGCAGACGAGATGGCATGATTTCTGGAGCGGTTTGGGCAGTAGGCAAACTGTAGCAGCTGAGCTGAGGTGAGTTTTCATGTGCCTCAATACCAGCCTCTCAAAGCACTTTGCGATGATGGGTGTAAGTGTCACCAGCCGGTAGTCATTGAAGCAGGGAACAGTGGCACTTCTTTGGCACTCGGGTGATTTTTGTAGCTTTGATGCATAGATCAGTGGTGTATTTAAGATTGTCCAATCTGGGGGAGGGGTGAAGCCTTGTATGCTGAATGTTTATGTAAACAAGGTCTAACATGCTGTCCCCTCTTGTCGCAAAGTCAATGTTCTAATGAAATTTGGGCAGAACTGATTTCTATCAGGTATCTCTCCCTCCTTTTTTGTGACATTGGCAGGACTTTTATTTTGTTGTAATTATAAAAGACCAAATTGGTTGTGAGAGTTAATCATTCAAGATCAGCTCAGCAGACAAAACACAGTTTAAGTGTCATGGTGAGCTGTGCTGGAGGCTAGAGTAGAGCCCAAATACAGGACTCTGAGACAATATTAACTTAAAGAGGCAGCTTTTTTTGATATAGTAATTACATAAAGCAAAGTACAAGACAAAACACTAAAAGAAGCAAACAAAAGATAAACTTGAACTCAGATCTTGGCAACTGAAGCACTCATAACCAGATATAACTGAGAGAACATGAAAGACACTCTATGGCACAGCTACTATGGAGAACATGACAAAGAACAGAGGGCACACATGAAGGATAACGAGGAGATGGGTAACAGGTGTGAACACAGCTGGGACTAATCAGTCATGGCCAGACACAGAGGAAGGAAAACCGGTTACACTTTGTTTTCTTTTATTTTTCAATACCAAACTGTCATAATACACATAGGTACATATAGAAATAATCTTTTTCTTTTTTATAGCATATAAAAAAAAAAAAAAAAACATAAATGGGATGAGTACCTGAATACCCCCACTCCCTCCCAATAATGTAAAAATGAATATGTTACAGAGGAAATGAATTAACCCATACAAAATATACAAAAAAAAGAACAAGAAATCAACAATAAGATAGTAGTGCGTATCCTTATAGTTTAATATTAACATTAATAAATCTTAAATATTAAGAGTAGTAACAATATTAATATTACTAAATCCCTGCTCAGCGGTTGAAACAAATTAATAATGCTGGAATATCTTTAAATAAAGCATTCTTATAAGGTAGAACAGCCACTGCCGGGAATAGCAGAACAATTTGTACACTGTCATATGGTGGACTACAGAGAGAGTTCTACTTTTCTAAGTATTTAAGTAATGGTTTCCAGTGAGTGAAGAAAAAAAAAAAAAAAAAAAAAAAAAAAAAAGAAAAGAAAAATCTATCGGATGAGCCTCTGATGGAGAATTTTATCTTCTCCAATTTTAAGAGTCCTAAGATATCCTATAACCAGACTTTAATTAATGGTGGCTGAGATGATTTCCACAACAACAAAATTATTTTTCTAGCGATGAGAGAAGCAAAGGCAATAAGGTTATTTTGAATAGTTGTAGTATGAAGGTTATTTGGTGGTTTTCCAAATATAGCGATATGTGGAGTCGGAATCAATTTTATACCCAATATATCTGAAATTATTTTGAAGAATTGATGCCAAAATTCAGACAACCTAGGGCACGCCCAGGACATATGAGTAAGATTGCAAGGTATCTGTGAGCATCTGTTACATTTATCATCAAATTTATCTGGGTAAAATGTTGACAGTTTTTCTTTACTGTAGTGTAATCTGTGGAAAATTTTAAATTGTATTAATGAAAGTCTGGCGCAACTACAAGACAAATTAATGGCCCCTACCGCTCCATCCCACAACAACTCAGAAAAACTCATATGGAGTTCTGACTCCCATTTCATCTTGGTACTGTTTAAAAGAGATTCACTAGGTGGGGAAGCTAGTTTTTACCCTTTAACAAAGTTTTGGCTCCTGGAAGTACCGTATAAAATCGGATTTAATGAAATTAAAGCGAGTAACTAGTTCGTTAAAACTTGCAAAAACCTCATTTACGTATAGATCATCAGTACCTTAAGATTTTCTGTTTTAGAACATAAAGTCAATCTTTGCTGGAACAAATAAGTGATTGTGGCAGATCGGGGTTGCAAGAGGGAGGGTGAGCCAACCAAAGTGTCAAATTTTTAATGTTTCAGTAACAACTGGGTTGGAAGACCAGTTTAATAGGGATGATTGTGAGGTATCACATGCTAAAGCAAGTAATGACGAGGAACAGGAGGCTTCTTCACTCTGGCACCAATTAGTATAGGGAGACATACACCACAATAATGTATTATACGTGTTAGATGCCCAATAACACAGCTTTATTGCTGGAGGGAAACGGCGAAACAAACTGATAAGAAACTACACTGGGAAGCAATACACTAGCACACAGAGAAGCTCACGGCCATGAATGAGAGAGAATGTGACACTGAACAGAGGGAGACGCAGACATAAATACACAGAGATTTAACGAGGGAGGTGGGAGCACATGGGGAACACAGCTGACACAGATAATCATAACGAGACAGGGCAGGAGCAACACAACATGACACATACTGACGGGAGACTGTCAAAGTAAAACAGGAAGTACACAGAGGCGCAGACAGGAGGAGAGAGGGAGCACGGGGAGAGCACAGACATAACGGGCTGGGGAAAACGTGGAATAAAACACGAGGGGAAACGAGGGCTCACAGATACACAGAGGGCACACATGAAGGATAACGAGGAGATGGGTAACAGGTGTGAACACAGCTGGGACTAATCAGTCATGGCCAGACACAGAGGAAGGAAAACCGGTTACACTTTGTTTTCTTTTATTTTTCAATACCAAACTGTCATAATACACATAGGTACATATAGAAATAATCTTTTTCTTTTTTATAGCATATAAAAAAAAAAAAAAAAACATAAATGGGATGAGTACCTGAATACCCCCACTCCCTCCCAATAATGTAAAAATGAATATGTTACAGAGGAAATGAATTAACCCATACAAAATATACAAAAAAAGCAAGAACAAGAAATCAACAATAAGATAGTAGTGCGTATCCTTATAGTTTAATATTAACATTAATAAATCTTAAATATTAAGAGTAGTAACAATATTAATATTACTGAATCCCTGCTCAGCGGTTGAAACAAATTAATAATGCTGGAATATCTTTAAATAAAGCATTCTTATAAGGTAGAACAGCCACTGCCGGGAATAGCAGAACAATTTGTACACTGTCATATGGTGGACTACAGAGAGAGTTCTACTTTTCTAAGTATTTAAGTAATGGTTTCCAGTGAGTGAAGAAAAAAAAAAAAAAAAAAAAAAGAAAAGAAAAATCTATCGGATGAGCCTCTGATGGAGAATTTTATCTTCTCCAATTTTAAGAGTCCTAAGATATCCTATAACCAGACTTTAATTAATGGTGGCTGAGATGATTTCCACAACAACAAAATTATTTTTCTAGCGATGAGAGAAGCAAAGGCAATAAGGTTATTTTGAATAGTTGTAGTATGAAGGTTATTTGGTGGTTTTCCAAATATAGCGATATGTGGAGTCGGAATCAATTTTATACCCAATATATCTGAAATTATTTTGAAGAATTGATGCCAAAATTCAGACAACCTAGGGCACGCCCAGGACATATGAGTAAGATTGCAAGGTATCTGTGAGCATCTGTTACATTTATCATCAAATTTATCTGGGTAAAATGTTGACAGTTTTTCTTTACTGTAGTGTAATCTGTGGAAAATTTTAAATTGTATTAATGAAAGTCTGGCGCAACTACAAGACAAATTAATGGCCCCTACCGCTCCATCCCACAACAACTCAGAAAAACTCATATGGAGTTCTGACTCCCATTTCATCTTGGTACTGTTTAAGGCAAGGCAAGGCAAGTTTATTTGTATAGCACAATTCAACAACAAGGTGATTCAAAGTGCTTTACAGAGACATTAGAAACAAGAACAAATAAAAAGCATGATTTAAAATTGATTAAAACAAGCAAATAAACTAACTAACTAACAAACAAACAAACAAACAAACAAACAAACAAACAAACAAAACAGTATATAAAATCAAAACAGATAAAATCAGAACAGTAGATAAAATCAGTAGTTAAATGTAAGTTTTGAAATTTAATCTTAAAGTGTGGATTTGGTGCTTTATTCAAATGCAGCTGAGAACAGGTGAGTCTTCAACCTGGATTTAAATAAACTGAGTGTTTCAGCTGATCTGAGGCTTTCTGGGAGTTTGTTCCAGATATAAGGAGCATAAAAGCTGAATGCAGCTTCTCCGTGTCTGGTTCTGACTCTGGGAACTGATAAAAGACCGGATCCAGATGACCTGAGGGATCTGGATGGTTCATACTGGGTCAGGAGGTCATTGATGTATTTTGGTCCTAAACCATTCAGAGCTTTATAGGCCAGCATCAGAACTTTAAAGTCTATCCTCTGACGGACAGGCAGCCAGTGTAAGGACCTCAGAGCTGGACTGATGTGGTCCACTTTTTTGGTCTTAGTGAGGACTCGAGCAGCAGAGTTCTGAATGAGCTGTAGTTGTCTGACTGATTTTTTAGGTAGACCTGTAAAGATGCTGTTACAGTAATCAAGCCTACTAAAGATGAATGCATGGACTAGTTTTTCCAGGTCCTGTTGAGACATCAGATCTTTTATCCTTGATATATTCTTGAGGTGATAGTAAGCTGACTTTGTTATTGTCTTAATGTGTTTTTCTAAGTTTAGGTCTGCATCCATCACTACACCCAAATTTCTCGCCTGGTTTGTGGTTTTTAGATGTATAGATTGAAGTTCTCTGGTGACCTGTAATCGTTTTTCTTTGGCGCCAAAGACTATTACCTCAGTTTTGTTTTTGTTTAGCTGGAGAAAATTGTGGCACAACCAGTCATTGATTTCCTCAATGCATTTACCAAGAGCCTGTACAGGGCCTCGGTCTCCTGGTGACATTGTGATATATATTTGTGTGTCATCTGCATAGCTGTGATAGTTTATTTTGTTGTTGTTTATAATCTGTGCCAGTGGGAGCATGTAGATGTTAAACAGAAGGGGTCCCAAGATGGAACCTTGGGGAACTCCACATGTGATACTTGTCTGCTCAGATGTGAAGTTACCTATTGATACAAAGTATTTCCTGTTTTCTATGTATGTTTTGAACCAGTTTAGTACAGTTCCTGAAAGACCTGTCCAGTTCTCCAGTCGTTTGAGTAATATATTGTGGTCAACTGTATCAAATGCTGCACTGAGATCCAGTAAAACTAGGACTGACATTTTTCCACTGTCTGTATTCAGACATATGTCATTAAACACTTTGGTCAGAGCGGTTTCAGTGCTGTGGTTCTGTCTAAAACCTGACTGGAAGGCATCGTAGCAATTATTCTGTTTTAAGAAGTAACTGAGCTGTTGAGAAACTGCTTTTTCAATGATCTTACTTAAAAACGGGAGATTTGAGATCGGCCTGTAGTTGTTCATTTGTGTCTTGTCAAGATTGTCCTTTTTCAGTATAGGTTTGATTACAGCAGTTTTTAGTGATTCTGGAAACACACCTGATAATAAAGAAAAGTTGACGATCTGTAACAGGTCTGACTCTAAAGTCTTTGAGACCTTTTTGAAAAAACTTGTTGGCAGGACATCTAAACAGCAGGAGGAGGAGTTCAGTTTACCTAAGATGTCCTCCAGGTCTTTGCTGTTAATAGGTTGAAACTGTTTCATGGTGTTTAAACAGTTTTTTGGTGGACATTCACTAAAAGAGATTCACTAGGTGGAGAAGCTAGTTTTTACCCTTTAACAAAGTTTTGGCTCCTGGAAGTACCGTATAAAATCGGATTTAATGAAATTAAAGTAACTAGTTCGTTAAAACTTGCAAAAACCTCATTTACGTATAGATCATCAGTACCTTTATGTTCTAAAACAGAGAATCTTAAGTCAATCTTTGCTGGAACAAATAAGTGATTATGGCAGATCGGGGTTGCAAGAGGGAGGGTGAGCCAACCAAAGTGTCAAATTTTTAATGTTTCAGTAACAACTGGGTTGGAAGACCGGTTTAATAGGGATGATTGTGAGGTATCACATGCTAAAGCAAGTAATGACGAGGAACAGGAGGCTGCTTCACTCTGGCACCAATTAGTATAGGGAGACATACACCACAATAATGTATTATACGTGTTAGATGCCCAATAACACAGCTTTATTGCTGGAGGGAAACGGCGAAACAAACTGATAAGAAACTACACTGGGAAGCAATACACTAGCACACAGAGAAGCTCACGGCCATGAATGAGAGAGAATGTGACACTGAACAGAGGGAGACGCAGACATAAATACACAGAGATTTAACGAGGGAGGTGGGAGCACATGGGGAACACAGCTGACACAGATAATCATAACGAGACAGGGCAGGAGCAACACAACATGACACATACTGACGGGAGACTGTCAAAGTAAAACAGGAAGTACACAGAGGCGCAGACAGGAGGAGAGAGGGAGCACAGGGAGAGCACAGACATAACGGGCTGGGGAAAACGTGGAATAAAACACGAGGGGAAACGAGGGCTCACAGATACACAGGGGGTAAAAGTCACAAAGGGAAGTCAAATAAGGAACAAAATTCAAAAATACATGAAACTAAGAATGCTGGGCCAACATGGCCCAGGATCATGACACCTCCAGCTGATCTTTCCCCATAAAGAAGCGAGCGACTAGCCCTTGGATGTTTACCGGCCCAAATAAATGATGAAATAGTGTCATTTATAGTTCTGAAATAATTAGACAGACAAATGGGCAAACTTTGAAATACATATAGATATCTAGGTAATGCATTCATTTTAACATGCATTAACGTCTAAGGTGCACCATCAACACTAAACACAAACATGAAAGCAATGTTATGTGATTTGATTATTTTCATTTTATGTGCACATCAAAATGTGTGTAAATGTGTTACTAGGCAACCAGGAGTGCCACAGTTGTTTTACATTGATTTCTACACGATGAAAATATCTCCTGTGGTAATTCTAGATTGAAATGGTCATATTTTATTTTTCCCACACATCCCCAAATTCTCTATATGGTGATAGGAGAAGCTGTGTTACTGTTGTGGATTTTTATGACATATATATCATACACTGGACATATATTCACATGTACATATGCAATCATATATATATACACAGATTCTCTCTCTCTCTCATATATATATATATATATATATATATATATATATATATATATATATATATATATATGGGCTGGGTCATATTATACCGTTCACGATAATACCGGTATAATGTTAGGCAACGATAGGAAAATGAAATATCGCGATAGAATGGGAGTAAAACGCGCATGCGCAGTGCCTTTGTTTTCATACGCACATGGCCGATTGTTGAGTGAAACAGATGAACCAGAATTGGTTTGTAAAAATGGTGCAACTTCAGTGATGTGGAACTGGTTTGGTGTTTGTCCGTCAGATACACGACAAAGCACATTTTTTTGCAGAACATGCAAGCGGCCGTCGTTATTGTCGTATTTGTCGGACTAAGATGCTCTTAAATCTGGGAGTAATCTGGGTCCTAAACTCCGTACCTTCAGGTCAAACCAACACTGCAGCATCACTGAGAGTTAAAAACTGTCTAAATTCTTTCATCTTTAATAAAAACGATCAGCATTGCTGCTTTACCAGGTGTAACTATGAAGTTTAATTTCCAGGCATCCATGAAAACAAAATTTATTACATTTAACGCAGTTAGAAGTTAGCAGGAAGCTAGATATTTATTCATTGGCTATAGCTGAAGAGAAGTTTCTGTATACTCTTGGGGCACTTTTTCATAGTTGACACTATATGTGTTGAGATTGATATTTGTGTAATACTGTGTTGCACTTTACACTTTGATGACAACTTTGTGGTCCTACTAAGCGTTACTTGCATTTTGTGCATATGTGTTTTAAAAAGGACAAATGTGTAATGTGTTTGACCAAAAGCTGTGTTGGTTGCCATAAAGGTAATACTTTATTACATTTATACAATAAAGCATTAAAAAAAAAAACATTGGATTTTGAATTTTTGAAAAAAATATTTTCAGCCAACTTAAAATTTTGATTTAAGCTTTATTAAACAAACTAAAATTTCATTTTAGAGTCACTACAAAAAGTAATTTACACTAAACCACATTATTAGGTTAGCAAAGAGCAATATTTTACTTTTGGGTTATGCAAATTATTGGGTTGGAAAAACTGAAAACTTTAAGTTGAAATGTCTTAATTTTAGGTTGGATTAATGCAAAATGTTTATTTGACAACAATTAATTTATTAAGTACATGTAACTTAAATCAGTTGTGTTAATCTAATGTATTAACTTCATTTCAAAGAACTTAATTAAATTTGGTGTTACCAATTGAAATAATTCAATTAAGTTGGTTCAACTATTTTCTTTTTTCAGTGTACATCATCTTACAGAAAAGACCTGGCAGAATGGCATGCATTTATTGGAAAGTAGTGTGTAACTTTCAGATAAGATTATGAGAGGGCACTTAAAGGAAAACTTCTGGTTTTTTTTTTTTTCAATCTGGGTCTTATTTCTAAAATGGAAAATGTTCATTTACTCACCCAGACAAGTTTTGTGGTATTTGGTGTCATTCGGAAGAAATTAGAATCTTTGTGGTTTTCCTATGTCGCTCTCGTCAATTTTAATGGGTCAATGGCGAAACCTCTAAGGCTGTTGAAATGTTGAAACCACTTAAACAAACTTATATTGTTGGACCTGTACTGTTCAATTGTATCTTTATTATCTGCAGGTTATTGTTAAAGTAGACAAATAAAGATGGACAATTTTGCTCTGTTTCAGTTTTGTTTTGTCCTTAATCAGAAATATAATCTTAAATTAGTGTTTAGCTAAATTTAAAAAGAAGAAATATCTTTAAAATGATTTAATGTACTAGTTTTTAGATTATTTGCCTTGATTTGTTCGTTAGAATAAGTGTTTTATGCCTATTTTCATGTTTAATTTCAGCAATTTACACGAAGCAAGTGTGTACCCATGGAAAAGAAATAGAAAAAACGTATAAAACCCATATGTTAAAGAAATAGAAAAAACTTAGAAAAGATTTGCATCAGCTTTAGTTTGCTTCATATATAGTTCATATATATATTCAGTGCGCATGCGCCAACCAGCGTGCAGCCTGTTACAGTCGCTCCTGCTTTTCTCTTAGTTTAGCTTTTTTTTCTTACGTATTCTTTTTTTTTCTGACTTGTATTTTCCTCCGTTTTCTATCTCTTACTCAATCATGTGGATTGAGAGAGTTTTTGTTCTTCTGGTGGCCGTGGAACTGTTACTTTTATCAAGGAACGGGACCGCGGCACATCTCCTACACGCACGGACTGTTTACTCCAGAGATCAGCTGATCGACCTGATGCCGGCCGGCTCGCTGGCCAGGCCCGCAGAAGTACCAGCTGAAATTTGGAGGAAAACACATCGGGGATGCAGAGGTCAAGGACAGAAGAGAAGAAAAAAGGTGACGGTGAGACAGCGGAGGCTCGAAGCGAGGAGGAGGTTTAAACTGTGTCTGCCGTCTATCGTGATGGGTAATGTGCGATCGTTGGCAATTAAAATCGACGAGCTCTCAGCACTGGTACGGAGTCAGAGGGAATACCGAGAGTGTAGCCTGATGTGTTTCACCGAATCATGGCTGCACCAGGACATTCCCGATGAGAATGCTTCCGTGGAAGGCTTCCACACTGTTCGGGCGGACAGGGACAGCATCGCTAGCGGTAAGCGGAAAGGAGGTGGGCTTGCTGTTTTAGTTAACAACCGGTGGTGTAACCCTGCCAACATAACAATCAAAGAAAGGATTTGTTGCCCAGGGAATTCTCTCACGTCATCTTGGTGGCTGTTTATGTACCCCCCTCTGCTAACCCCACAGCTGCATGTGACACTATCCACTCTGCCATAGCTCGGCTACAGACTCAGCACCCGAGTGCCTTTATTGTGATCTCGGGTGACTTCAACCATGTATCACTGGACAATACACTACCAACATTCAAACAATATGTGGACTGTCCCACCAGGGGAGAGAAAACTTTAGACTTACTGTATGCTAACGTCAAGGATGCATACAGCTCCTCCTCCCTCCCCCCACTTGGTAGGTCAGATCATAACCTGATTCACCTCACCCCCTGCTATGTGCCAATTGTGAGGAGGGAACCTGTGACCACCAGGACTGTTAGGAGGTGGTCAGAGGAGGCCTTAGCAGAACTACAGGGCTGTTTCGAGGTGACCGACTGGGAAACACTCTGTGAGCCTCACGCCGAGGACATCAATGGGCTTACTGAGTGTATCACAGACTACATAACTTTCTGCACCGACTCCATTGTTCCAGCTCAGACTGTTCATTGTTACCCAAATAACAAGCCGTGGGTGACTAAGGACATCAAAGCCCTCCTCAACAACAAGAAGAGGGCTTTCAGAGGGGTCAACAAAGAGGAGGTGAGGAAGATCCAGGTGTTACTAAAGGACAAGATCAGAGAGGCTAAGGACAATTACAGGAGGAAGCTGGAGTGGAAACTCCAGCAGAACAGCATGAGAGAGGTGTGGAGGGGCATGAAGACCATCACTGGATTCAGGCCAACCAACAGCAGGGGAACTGAGGGAGGTGAGAATAGAGCCAATGAGTTGAATCTGTTTTTCAATAGATTCGACACCACAGTGTCTGCTCCCACCCCCACAACCTCACCTGCAGTCAGCCTGGAATCCAGAGCCACACCACTGTGCCAGCCTCTCTCTTCACATGTTGCCTCCTGTGAGATTCCTGACACCCCTCCCCCACCCATCACCTTCACTCAATACCAGGTTGAGATGCAAATGAGGAGACTTCACTCAGGCAAGTCTGCTGGACCAGACGGAGTGAGTCCCCTTGTCCTCAAGACCTGTGCCCCCCAGCTGTGTGGAGTCTTTCATAAACTGTTTATGCTGAGTCTGAGTCTGCAGAGGGTCCCGGTGATGTGGAAGACATCATGCCTCGTCCCTGTACCAAAGACGCCACGTCCCAGTGGCCCCCAGGATTACAGGCCCGTGGCATTGACCTCCCACATCATGAAGACCCTGGAAAGGCTCATCCTGGACCAGCTGCGACCCATAGTAAGACCACACCTGGATCCCCTTCAGTTCGCTTATCAGCCTCGTCTCGGAACTGAGGACGCCATCATCTACCTGCTCAATCGTGTCTACACCCATCTGGACCAGCCGGCGAGCACTGTGAGGGTCATGTTTTTTGACTTTTCCAGTGCTTTCAACACCATCAGGCCGACCCTCCTGGGTGATAAGTTAGCAGCGATGCAGGTGGATGCTTCTCTGGTGTCCTGGATTGTTGATTACCTGACAGGAAGACCACAATATGTACGTCTCCCACAGTGTGTGTCTGACAAGGTGATCAGCAACACAGGGGCACCACAGGGGACTGTCCTCTCCCCCTTCCTCTTCACCCTCTACACCACAGACTTCAGCCACTGCACAGAGACCTGCCATCTTCAGAAGTTTTCTGATGACTCTGCGGTGGTTGGATGCATCAGCAGGGATGATGAGACAGAGTACCGGGCTGTGGTCGACTCCTTTGTCACGTGGTGTGAGCAGAATCATCTGCAGCTCAACGTGGCAAAGACCAAGGAACTGATCGTAGACTTCAGGAAGACCAGGAAACACTTGACCCCTGTTTCAATTCAGGGGGTCAGTGTTGACATTGTGGAGGACTATAAATACCTTGGAGTACACATTGACAATAAACTGGACTGGGCTAAAAACACCACAGCACTTTACAGGAAGGGCCAGAGTCGTCTCTATTTTTTGAGGCGACTGAGGTCCTTCAACATCTGCCAGAAAATGCTGAGGATTTTCTATGAGTCTGTTGTGGCCAGTGCGATCCTCTATGCTGTTGCATGCTGGGGGAGCAGGCTGAGGGTCGCAGATGCCAACAGACTTAATAAACTAATCCGTAAGGCCAGCAATGTTGTGGGGATGGAGCTGGACTCCCTCAAGGTGGTGTCGGAGAGGCGGATGCTGTCCAAGATAAAGACAATGTTGGATAACACCTCCCACCCACTCCATGACATGCTGGTCAGTCACAGGAGCACGTTCAGTGAGAGACTGAGATTACCAAAAAGCACCACTGAACGACACAGGAAATCATTCCTGCCTGTGGCCATCTCCCTGTACAACGCATCCACTTAACACACTGTTTGCTGCTACAACTACACATGTTTCTTTTCCAACTATTTATTTATGAGTGACTTATGTATGTATGTATGTATATATATGTATATATTGTACTATTCTTAGTTAATGTATTGTCTGTCTTGTCTTAATGTTGGTTTAAAATGGAGCACTGTAACAAAAAATAATTTCCCCCAGGGATCAATAAAGTATTCTGATTCTGATCATATAAGGCTTATATGATTTACTCATGAAAGTGGCCACTTTCGCATTACTTTCATACAAGATAATAAAGAGGATCACATAAGGATCATGTCAAAGCTAAGTATGAGTTATATAAGGAAAGTACATGTTCATGTATGTTTTCCATAGATGTTCCATAAAATTGTTGCATTTTTTTAGTACATATTTGTCATAAAGACATATGCTTTACATATATGAACAAAATCTGTTAGATAAAGTTTTTTTTATATGTAAAGTAAATGTAGTTTGCAGGGCAATAATCTCTTTTTTAAATGCTTTTTATACATATATTCTAAGAATATGTTAGATTACATATGTTTTCTCTTTATGTTCAGGCAATACATTTTTCTTCTAAGAATTCTTACATCTCAGCTCATAAAAAACCTATAAACTTAATTATTAATTTTATACAAATTGACATTACTAGAAAAAAAAAATCTATCACATATGAAAAAGACAACAGTATCATTTGCCCCTGCTTGACCAACATCAGTTAAAAACTAGCAATGCAAAGACAAACTCGTAAGCCAACATAACTTTCTTTGACATTGACAGGTCGGCAGTCAATGTATTGTAATACTGAAGAAAACAAAAACAAAAACAAAAAACATGAATACTGGGCAATCTTTAGATTCAATTAACTTTTATTTTCACTGAACTGATATAACAGTCACATACTGATATTTCACAGAAATATTTAACCTGATCTAAGCTCTATTGTTTAAAGAGCATGCTAAGCTGCATACCTTTTTGCTGCAAATTTGTGGAACTTTTACCTGCTAACATGAGTAAAACTTTGGAGGGCAAAAAACCTGCCCACTTAAAAAACAAACAAACAAACTATCTTTAATAGATAAAACATGATTTGGCATTATAATAACAAAAACATGCCAAACGAGACATTGAAAGTCAAGTTATGGGGATGCTGTGACAGAGACATTTTTATTTTTGGCCCGCAGTTCTGTGATCTTGGCATTGATTGTAGTACCAATGCTGGACGGATGGGTCCCAGGCCACTTCTCAAGGGTTGCACCTATATATGTACAAAAATGCATGGGGGGGGGGGTGATGACAAGAACAGAATTAGTAGTGTAAAAGAACCCAATGATCTTAAACAATAGTGCAATGATCCTGCTTTAACCCTTTAAAGCCGGTCGGAGCAGGCACGCTCCGTTTTGCGTAACTATTTTTAAATCCCGGTAGCACCGCAACCACATAAGCTAGCGCAATAATTTTTTTTTCATATGAAACCGGAGGAGTTGTACTTACATCTTATGCCATCAGCTTGTCCTAAGTCACAGTTTCCTTCCACATATAGCTTTGCAAAAACTGCATAAAAAGCACTTGCAGCAACAAAAACATAATATTCCAGAAAGAGGCTTTGCCGATCCGATCAGCTGTTTGTAGCACTTCCTACGTCTATCAGCGCGAACTATCACATGTCCGCCATGTCCTGCCCGAAACCGGAAGTGACGTCATTTTGCGGAAATGTAGTTTTTTACTATCAGGGCCTTATGAGCCTACTGTTTGTTTTTTTTTAAGTTATGTTTGACTTTATGACTTTCTGTGTCGTTTCTGGGATGCTTAGGACTCATATTGCACTGCTGGAAATAGTTTATTTTGATACATATGCTGTTTTGTTTTTTTTGCAATTTTGCATTTGTATTGAATTACAGCTAATTAGAATTAAGTTAATCAGTTGCAATTACTGTAACATATTTTACAGTTTGCCGAACACTACCTTCTGAGTGGAGGAGGTTACTAGGGTGCTATCCACTCCAGAAGCCATTGGGCTGCAACGCACTGAAATTGCTTTCGAACTGCTAGAACTAGAGATGGACCGATCCGATATTACGTATCGGTATCGGTCCGATACTGACCTAAATTACTGGATCGGATATCGGAGAAAAATAAAAAATGTAATCCGATCCATTAAATATCACGAAAGCACCTAACAAAACTTGCAACACGCCGTAACTCACTTCAGAACGTTAGCACGTCAGAGCAGTAGGCATCACGTGATAGAGCGGCTGTGGCATGCGGGACCTGTCGGTGGTCTGGATAGCATTTGGAGCTTCGCTAGCAACCCGGCATTTCATCTCCGACAAAGTTATCCGGAGAGAAGTAAAGCAAGTGTGTAAGTCCATCTCTGAATGTTTGTAAAGCATTCCTGCTTTAAGCTTAACAAGCGACTGCCTCTTCTTGCTGCTACTTCAATCATGAAACTGCTTAACGATCAGCTGATCGGCTTTTCTGTCGCGAGTCCGTCTCTCTTGTTTGCTTTTGGCCCACTTTGCACCAGAAAGAGGAAACCAGCGGCTGAACAACAGCAGCACGTTTAAGCTTGATAAGCTGTTGTTAGAATTTATTTAATATTACTTTCTACACCAGGATCCTTTTCTATGTAGCTGACGGCTGGTAACTGTGCAGGGGCGCATCTAGCAAAGTTTAGCCAGGGGGGCCGATAGGGCATTAACAGGGAAAAGGGGGCACAAAGACATACTTTTCTTTTTTATTCTCATTTAAAATGTCTAGCTTTTAATAAATAATTATCCAAATCTTACACCCAAAGTTTTAATTTGATGTAAAATGAATAGAAGTCAATTACTGTATATAGTAACTATTAAGTCTAATATATATACCCTAGTAAGCTATAGTACTTTTTCCTTTGGGAAGGTACCATCTGTGCAGTCTGCAATTTTGTTGAAGAAAGATGTTGAATCTATTTAATATTTCTTGAAAAATAATTTATTTCTGTGCATTTTTTTTCACACTGCATCAAATTAAGGTTGATTACGTCGATTAAGCATCATGAGGTGGCGCGTGAGGGGTGGTTCCCCAATTTTTATTTATTTATTTTTGTTGTTGCTGGGAGTTGGAACCCTATTAGTTAGGTTGCTTAATATTTACGCTAAGTACTCTTTAAAATACCAGAATAGGGAGGATGGTGTAGGTTTAAGTTTATTAGATTGATCAGTATTGCTGAACTATGAAATATTTTTTTTTGCATACAGGTATAACAGAATAGCTTTAGTGTAGTTGTTGTTTTACACTTGAGTATGAACTTATACAAAATGCAGCAAGCTATTTGAAAAAAACAGTTTTGTTGATTAAAAAACACTATATCGGATTCATATCGGTATCGGCAGATATCCAAATTTATGATATCGGTATCGGTATCGGACATAAAAAAGTGGTATCGTGCCATCTCTAGCTAGAACATCAAGGTAAGATCAGTCATGTGCTTTTGCATTGCAGTAAGTACTTTCAGTTTTTTTAAAAAAACTGTTTGGTTGAACGCCAATGTGTTTCTAGGTATTGCTGATGACTACTGTGTGGTTTGTTCAATGCTGTAAGGCGATGCTGAGTCCAATATGATTGAAATGGTAAAACAAATGAAAACTATCAATTTAATCAGTGGCTTGCAAAAGTATTCGGCCCCCTTGAACTTTTCCACATTTTGTCACATTGCAGCCTCAAACATTAATCAATTTTAACTGCTGTCCATCTAATCTTACTGAGCTGGAGCTGTTTTGCAAGAATTTCATTCGCTAGATGG
Source organism: Diplotaxodon limnothrissa (assembly GCF_057381915.1). Classification (NCBI taxonomy): domain Eukaryota; kingdom Metazoa; phylum Chordata; class Actinopteri; order Cichliformes; family Cichlidae; genus Diplotaxodon; species Diplotaxodon limnothrissa. Next base: position 2,898,147 of record NC_140598.1, on the reverse strand, counting down.
GCAAAGCTGGTAGAGACATACCCTAAAAGACTGGCAGCTGTAATTGCAGCAAAACGGTGGTTCTACAAAGTATTGACTCAGGAGGCTGAATAATTACGCACACCCCACTTTTCACTTATTTATTAAAAATGTTTGAAATCATGTATGATTTTTGTTCCACTTCTCACATGTACACCACTTTGTATTGGTCTTTCATGTGGAATTCCATATTTGTTATTTTTACATCAAATTAGAAATGTTGGTTAACACACTTACACTCCCCCCCCCTCCCCCGTCCCCCCCTTCTCCCTCTTCAGGTGCAGTGTGACTTTTGTCTCAGATGGGCACATTTTGGATGTGCTCAATATGAGAGCAGCCAGGTCAAGTACTTGTGTGAAAAATGTGCATAATTTCTTATAACACTATTTCTTTTCCACTTCCTTCTCCCTGTGTTTTGTTGGATCTGTAAATATCAAATACATATATCTGTAAATATATGCTGTACGTCACAAAAAAGTACAAAGAGCAGTCTGGTCAAGTACTTGTGTAGCTGATTCATAGGCAACTCTCGCATTTAAGTTCATTTCATTAGATATGTAAGGTTGAAACAATTAGTAGTTGAAATATTAAGAAATAATAAATAAATAAATAGTAATTCATGTTTTGTTCATTAGATTTATATGTTTAAATGTGTTATTTGTGCTAATTGTGCAATTAGATAGGAACCTTTTCTATAGTTCCGTCTGTTGTTGCTAAGAGGGTATTTTTTGGCTGTCACACTCAGCAAGCTAATTAAGAGAGGAGCCACGAGGTTTGCACGTCTACAGAAAGATAAATAAAAGAGTGCCTTTTTTGGACCTCCCCACGACGTAAAGATTAAAGTTTTATTCCCTTTGAGTGAGGCCAATGAGGTTAATGTTTTATTTTGTTTATTATCGTTGTATGTAAATATGCGACTGTTGCGTGATATTCTAGTCCAATTACAGCAGTGTGAGGTGTAATGTGTATTTTATTGATCGTTTTGTTGGAATGTTTCATCATATATAATGCTTAAGGGCTTTATTAAGAATATTCATTTAAGTTTGTATTTCTTTTTAGTTCTGACGGCATTGTATCGGCTGTGGTTGGACATCATTACATGTTAAGGCATGTCGAAGAATCCTCCTGTCCGAAATAAATGTCAGTTAAAACGCAAAGAACAAGTTGAGCTTTATTAAGACTCGAGGGGAGTAACAACTTGTGTGAAAAATGTGCATAATTTGTTAATCAACACTGTTGATTGATTAAAAAAAAAACAAAAAAAACCTGCATGTGGCAAATAAAGCTTTGATTGATTGTTTCTTTTTCAGTTTTTTCTCCCTGTGTTCCGTTGGATCTGTAAATGTCAAATATATGTATCTGTAAATATATTCAGTAATTATATATTATATATATAATTAATTATATTATATACTGTAACTGTAATGGAGTGAGTTCATTTTCAAAGTTTAAATAGTCAGGTGTTCCAATCACTTCAGTGGTGACAGGGAGAGAAACAGAGAAAGAGAGACAGGGACAACAACGTCACATTAGAAAGGTATAGTAATCATCCACAACTATTTTCAGTTGCGGATGATAAAGGATTCAGAAATTTTATTCATGCAGGCCCATATGACAGAGCATGTACATCTTCTTTTTGTCTTCATATTTTAATTTATATTTAATTGTGTTGTGCAGTGTTTTGTGTTTTTTCACTTTAAGTTTGTTTAAAAGGAAAAAGCTGAAAATTTAAATAGTTAAAAGTTGAAATGTGAATAGTTGTTTTTTATATTATATGATTTATTTATTACATTTGATGTGGAGTGAATAAATAAAAGTATATTTACGGTGGCCCCTATAGACAAAGCACTTACAAACCCCAAAACACATACAAACTCCTAAGCACGTACAAACCCTGAAGCACATACAAATTCCAAAACACGTAAAACCTTCATGGCGCGTACAAACTCCGAAACACGTACAAACCCTGAAGCACGTACAAAAGACAACAGAAGTGCTCCAGGATGCTAGGCGCAGTGTTGAGCTTTTGTTAACTAGTGGCTACACAAGCCAGGGAGTACCAACGACCGGATTTGGTGTGTGGTAGTAACAGGTAAATTAATTTTTTTTTTTTTCAATTATTTGAATATATATGAGTGCTTGTGTATAAATACACAAACAACACACATATGCTTTCAATTGTTTAATTTAAGTGATGTAGGTAGCTCTGTTTTGGAAATTCAGTTAACGCTAAGAATATGCTTTGGAATTTGTACATGCTTTTTGGAGTTTGTACATGCTTTGTCTCTAGGGGCCACTGCATATATTTATATATGAACATAGATAAGTAAAAACACTCTTTTTTTTACATTAGTAATTCATTTTGTGCACAATTTTATATTATTATTAATAATAAATTAATTAAAGCAACAAAACAACCTGAAGAGCCGGTTCGGAGCCGAAAGAGCCGGCTCTTTTTAGTGACCCGGGCTGAAAGAGCCTGAAATCCCATCACTAATACATATACTGTACATTGTTACCTGTATATACGAACTTTGGTTGGTTATGTATCGAAAATTTGTTGGTTTCATAAACGTGTTTGACCCACAGAGCACACATTTGGGCTTTGCGTCTGCACGTCCCGTTTAATCACGTCTGCAGTAAATTACTGGATACAAGAAGTGCACTCGTGGCAGTGTCTTGTGTTAGCGCCCATTGCCTTTTATCCATGCTTATCCATGAGCCTCATGGTGGGTGCAGCTACAGGCGGGTGGCATGGTGAAATTGTTTGGTGATTCTAATTAATTTTATGTAATTCTAAGTATACAGTAACAAAGGCAAACGAATTAAGAATAAATATCTAAAAGAGGAGAAAATGGCAAAAATGAAGAAAATCAAAGAGGATTTGGAGGAGATCAAGCTTTCACTTAATTCATTGTCGACAGATGTCGAGAAAGTAATTAAGGAACAAGGATTACTTACGTCTCTGATGGACCAAATTAAAGAAATAAAAAACTTGATGACAGAGACAGACAAAAAGTCCAACTCTTAGAAAGGAGAGTGGACGAGTTGGAACAGCAGACACGACTTGAGGATGTCATCATTACTGGTCTGGAAACCAAACATAGGAGTTACGCGAGAGTCATCAAGACTGCAAACACTGGAGCGGCAAGTTGTGGAGTTTTTTGCGAGCAAAAAACTGCCCCTGCACAGTAACAACATTGCAGCATGCTATACCCTTCCCAGAAGGAATGCTAAGTAGGGCTAGGGGAAATAAGACTTTCTGTTTGTGTGGGGATTTTCTAATAGAGAGTGTTCTGTCACCATGTAACCGGGTTCTGTTTAAATAGATTTTCCCTGAGAAAGTTACTCTTTAGTGCCCTCTTCTGGCACGACCTGGTGTAACATGCGCGACTCTGTTCGATGATGTCATCAGAAAGTGCATGTTATTGTTTGGGGAAAAGACTTCTCCTGTTCTCCGGTTCTCTGCTATAGTGGCAATCGCCTCCCTTAAGATGGTCTTTAAGGGCATTGTCGGTATGTAATTCTGTTCTACCCTTACTAATGAACAAATCTACTTGAAGTAATGTGATTGCAGTGTTTACTTAATAGAAACGTTTGTAAAGAGAGGATTCGCTAATGCTTTTGGCTAAACAAGCAATTTGTGCTGTTATTGTGTATTTGTCCTCATCTGTGCTTTCTAAGAGCATTCCATGTTGTTTCTCAGTTTTACCCTACTTCAACTGGCCTAAGTAAAGGGAGTGAAGTCAAACCCTCTTGTCTGCGTGGTCATTTTGAAGAGGAGTTTAGTCTGAATGTCGACTCTAGCAAGGCGTTAGAGGCAGAGGACATTACAGTAAAACGACATCCTCTCAAAGACCAGTCTCGTGAGGAACTGGACAGCAAGTAGAGCTATCCTCCAGAAACAGCTCAGCGCTAAGATTCAGCTGCAGATGTAGGAAAAATCCAACCGACAGCAACATGTCACAGAGAACCAGCACATCAATGAAAACCAGATCTAATATATCTGGCTCCTCCAGGCATACCAGGAGTTCAGCTGCAAGTAAGGCAGCCGCCGCACAAGCACGTGTCTGTGTCGTGTCTGCTGAGGCAGCTAAGGCTGAAGCAGCATTTGTGGATAAAGAGAACGATCTGAAGCTGCAGCAAGCAGAACTGGAAGCTTCTATGCAGCTTCGAAAAATACGTCTTGAAGCGTCATTAGATAAAGTACGCATGGAAAAAAGGGCTGCAGCCGCAGAAGCAAAAGCAGAAGTTTTGGAGGCTGCAGTGATCCAAGATAATAGCGAGGGTCTTAGTGAAATAGATGTTCCTGCTGACGACCCAGTAACGCGCACAAGAGAATATGTGAAGGGTGCCTCACATGGCAGCCAAACCACGCCCATTCTAGAAACCTCCAATGATAACACGGAGATGAAACTCCCTCAGCATTCACCGACCATAGACTCCTACCCCAAGATCTTTACGCCAGGATCTGATGTACATTTTCGACCAAGTCTCAAACCAGTTGCGACACCACACATCCAAATCCAAACCACACCCATAATAGCAAATCTAAAGGCCGATCAAAGTGAGACCTACACCCCTAAACAAGAACCAACGGTCAATTATGCACGACAGCCTCTGGACAGCGGCTACACCGGCACCGCGTATATCACAACCCCAGACAACTCCGGTCACCCACATGAGACCACATGCCAGGAAAGGGACCCACTGTACACTCCACTAGAAATGGAGCAGAACATGTCAGACCTTGTTAGATTTATGGCTCGACGTGAACTGGTGAGTACAGGGCTCCTTCACTTCAATGACCGCCCCGAATGCTACAGAGCCTGGAAAGCATCGTTTATGAATGCCATCAGAGGTCTCAACCTCTCACCAAGTGAACAGCTTGACCTCCTTGTGAAATGGCTAGGTAAGGACTCAGCTGAACATGCCAGACGAATACGATCCGTGTATGCGAACCAACCAGCAAACGGACTCAGAGCTATGTGGGATAGGCTTAATGAGTGCTACGGTGCACCAGAGGTCATCGAGGGTGCCTTTTTGAAAAGATTAGACAACTTTCCCAAGATTCCAAACAGAGATGGTCGTAAACTAAGAGAGCTGGGAGAGTTGCTGTCGGAGATACAGGCTGCCAAAGAAGATGGTGACTTGCTTGGGCTTAGTTATCTGGATACCCCTCGTGGTGTTACCCCTGTCGTGCAGAAGCTGCCATTTTATCTCCAGGAAAAATGGCTTTCTTTAGGCTTTAAGTATAAAGAAGATCGCGGGGCTCCCTATCCCCCATTCGGCTTCTTTGTAGACTTTGTGTGTCGGGAAGCACGGATGCGCAACGACCCTGGCCTCACACAGACAGCATTCAGTAGTGAGTTATCAGGCGGTAAGCAATCGTCTAAAGCCGAAAGTCACAAAGCTGTGGCAGTTTTTAAAACGAGGGTCTCGGCGGATCCTCGACCCCCTTTCAACGGTACAAGGACTGCATCGTTTCACACCCAATCTGGAAGCGAGTCATCCACTAGAGATGATCCAGCAGAGCGCTGCCCGCTACACAATAAACCCCACCCCTTACCCAGGTGTCGCGGGTTTAGAGAGAAGCCAACCCAGATAGCAAGGAGACATTGAACAGATGTTGATTTTCCATCTGAACCATCAGAATCGTCAGGATTGAAATGTCAACACAAAACCAATGTTGAAACAACATTGAAATACTGATGAAACCTGACACTGACATTGAAATAACATTGATTCACTGTTGTTCTGTCATCGTTGATTGTTGATCTATTTATAGTTGACAAGGTGACAACAATCACGTTGAAAAATCATCAATTTATGGTTGAGCGGGAAATTAAAGCTGCTACCACTTGGACTATTCCGCAGCACCCCTATCACATTGGTACGTCCCTCCAGGTAACCATTGTCTTGTACAGTAGAGCGGGACATTAGATTTACTCTCAGCGGAATTGACCGGAGAAGGCATCAGTTCATGCAGTGCACTGGCCTGCACCACGATTAGTATAAGGTAAGAATGAATGACTTTTGTTCTATTCGTTATTTCCATGGTTGCATTTGAATAACAGTAAAAAAAAAAAAAAAAAAACTTGTTAATGTAAAGTTTCGGATAAAATGTGGGAGCCCGAAATTGTGTCTACTTTCATCTTACAATCCGGCAACAAATAAATTGCACTGCGAACAAAGTCTATCAACAAAGAAAACATTTTCGTTTCATACTTTTCCGTTATATTCCCTTACAAAGCTAGCTTTAACGCTTCGAGGGTTCCTTTGTTCTTGCCGTTGCCTCGGCGCTTGACCCAGACTTTCGCTCTGTAGTTGCTTTTTAGCATAGTACTACAAAAAATTGTAAATCTGTGATATATGATTGATAAACATAAAGGTAACTGTATAAATGTGTTCAATGACTTTGTTACTTTTAATGATTGGAGAGCACCCGCTTCGATTCGCACTCAATTCAAACTTTACGCTGCACGCTCACCTACCTTGCGTTTGCACCTTTTGTCCACACGTAAACTGCGTTTCATCAACTGAAAACTGAGATTTTTAAAGACGCCTGCCAGGGCGGATATTTTCGAAAACTCCATTTTAGCATTTACGTGTGGACGAGGAAGACGGAGAAAACGCAGCGTCAAAGATGTGCGCCTATTTTGATGCCACACTGTGCGCCAAGTTTTTGTCTCGGTGCCATGAATTCCTACAATGGCAGACTTAGACAAAATACTGTTAATTTTATTATCTTCAGTGTTTAAATGCTTACATATACACACGCAGTTGTATGTTAAAAAAAAAAAGAGTTTGTTTTATCGGGTTTGCTTGTAATTGTTGCCTATATACATTTTAAGCTATTATTTATTATTTAGTTCAATCAATAGATCAAGTTTTGTAGTGACTATGAAATATATTGTAATTATCTGTTTCCTGTTTATCCTAGACAGGGCAAAAAAGGACTCCAAATTTTAAAAAAAGATAAAAATGAAAGACTGGTGCATTGTGCAGTTCAGCACTGGTGGTACAGAAATAGTCCCTAGTTCATGGATAAATGGGGAGAAATTGTCATAGCCTCCATATCCTCCGTGAGACACATTCAGGATCCACGCCACAGTGAAGAGGAGAGTTCATCCTGGTGCAACATGGCTCACCTATGCACCAGTCCGACTTCTAATAAGCCATGGTGGGTATCATCTGGATTGGTGTTGTATAAATGTAACAATAACAAGTTTTTCGTGTCCTAATTTATGTCTGGCCATACATTGTGTTTGTACTTCCAGACACATTTCACGAAGCAGAACGCAGTCTTCAGAAATATCTAAGTGAACACTGTGATACGTCTGACCTTCAGTCCGAAGCTGAAACTCAGACCAGTCATAAAAGAAAGCACAAGTAAAACTTTTTTTATTTCACAAACATATCTTTGATTGCTAAGAATTTATGATCTTGTCTTTTATACATATCTGTGGTGCTTGCATACTGCAATATCACCACATAATATAGTCCAAAAAGTGGAAGCTTGTAAACTTTTTATAGATGCAAAGCCGTGTACACTTGTGCACTTCAAAAATTCCTTGTATACTGTACCTGCACATTTGTAATTACTTATGACCGTTTTCAACTTTTTTTCTTTAGACCAAATCCCCTGTACACATATAGTGACTCAGAGGATGAGCAGCCCACAAAAAAACGGTTTCCCCAGCCCCCTCGAGTGAAAATACCAGGTAATAAAATACTGTCTGGTGTCTTTGTACATATCTGTGTGTGACACAAGGAAACTTTTGACAAGTTGTCTGTATTCTTAAATACTTAAAAAAAATTATCTTTTTCTGTCAGACCTGACGAGAGCTGTTAGCGAACTCTGTGAGGAGGTCAGAGCCATCCGCAATACCGGCTGCAATGAATCGGTAGATGCTGGGGTACTGCCTCTGGATTTGCCCTTGCACAACATTGAGGAGCTAAACAATGCAGAGGCAGCTCCTCAATCACAAGAGGCAAATAAGGCAATGGTGAGTATATAAAGGTTATGTACACTTTGTAACTATAGAGTGTAATAGCTGTCAGATGTGATTTAAATACATAACAACGGGATTAAACACACAAGCACTTGCATACACATTAAAGACATGAGACACGCTAATTCCATCTCTTAAAATGTGTCTATAGGTGAGACGCTTTGCCTTGATTGGAGGGACCACACTGGAGGTGCAAGTACGCCGTGTAATGGCTTATGCCATTACAAACGAGCTGGCCTCGGTACTAAACTGGGCAGGGAAAAAAACCAAGGACCAGACAAAGCAAAAAAGGGCATTTAAAGATACAGCGCTCTGCAGATGCATATTTGGTAAGTTTTACCGTTTTTTTGCTATATTACTTTGTCCTTCTTAATAACAAGACTTTCATGTCCGGTTAATCTGGAGATGGAGTCTTTGGTCTTTGGCTTGTTTAGTCCTCGGGTTGTAGTTTGTACAGCCCGAGGACCCCATGTTTATTTTGTTTTAAAGACAGTTAACAAGAGCTTATTCATGTGCTCTAATTCACTTTTTTTGTTTGTGTGTGTGTGTGTATTTTTGTCCTAGATGGCCTGACGCAGCAGTTAGGGGCAAACTCTATGTCCGAGTTTGTCTTTGCACAAGCAGTGCAGAAATGGCTCCGATACGCCCCAGATCGTTTGGGTGGTGCAGGACGCACACCATCCATCCCCATCCCAGAGTAAAAATTACAAACTTCTATGAAACATATAAATGTAAATAGGAAACTGTCTTTTAATAAAGTATTTAGCAAATGAAACATGCCTATTGACCTTTTTTTGTTTAGTTTTTTCTCTGTTACATCACATGCAATGCTTTCTTATTTTAGGATATTAATATTGACATGATACATTGTGAGACATTTGGGGTTTTTTTTTTAAAGGGTGTCCAATTTGAGGAATAAGTACAATTATGTGTTTAGGTGGTTTAAGTATTGATGGAAACATGCAGTAGTTTAGTATTGGTTAAAATACCTATAAAGAGAGGTAGATTTCCAGTCATGATTTAACTGTTGTTTTAATAAAAAGCAACTGTACGAAAGAGGTGGAAAATCAACACCATAGCTCAACAGTGTTTCAATATCAGAATCTGACATTGTTTCAATGTCAACAGTATTGGAAAATATAACGTTGAATCAATGTCAGGTTTCAACATTGATTCAACATCAAAACCTGACGTTGTTTCAACGTTAAAAAAGGGTGCAAGAGTGACGTCAGGTCAACGTCACCCTTCAACGTTGATTCAATGACATCACCTGATATTGACTCAACATTGTTTCAATGTTTCCTTGCTATCTGGGAATGGAAGAAAGGAAAGCACTCTTAAAAAGGTACGGAATATGTTACAGGTGCTGCAGAGTCACACATTTGGCAAGGAATTGTGAAGATGACATCTCCTGCTCAGAGTGTGGGAGCAAGAGCCACATTGCAGCCCTCCACCCTGGATCTGCTCTATGGTCCACCAACACAGCACATTCCGCACCAGATCAGGGCGGGGAGGGAAATTCCAACCTGAATGGAGATGACGTCTCCACAGCATGTACTGAGGTCTGCGGAAACTATTCCGCAGGGCGTTCCTGCTCAAAAATATGTCTAACCAAGGTGTACCCAACTGGTTGCCCCGAAGCTGCAGTTACGGTATACACAATATTAGATGAGCAGAGTAACAGATCACTTGCACGTGCCGAGTTTTTCGACTTATTCAACATCTCAGGGTCTCCTTCACCATACACCTTGAAGACATGTGCTGGAACACAAGAGACAGAAGGCAGACAAGCACGTGGCTTTGTGATCGAACCCATCAACGGCAGTGTCACACTCTCTTTGCCGCCACTGATTGAATGCAACGAGATCCCAAATAACCGTGCAGAAATACCAACACCAGAGGTAGCATTAAACCACAGTCATTTGAAGGCCCTTGCGAAACACATTCCAAAGCTAGACTCACAAGCTTCCATTCTGCTCTTGTTAGGCAGAGATATCATTAGGGCTCATAAGGTCAGAAGACAAGTGAATGGCCCTCAAAATGCACCCTATGCCCAGAAGTTGGATCTGGGTTGGGTTATTGTGGGAGATGTGTGCATTGGAGATGTCCACAGACCTACTGTTATCAGCTCTTGCTATACTAACGTACTGAAAAATGGACGCCCTTCTCTCTTTCAGCCATGCCCAAACAAGTACTCCGTAAAAGAGAAATACAGCAGTGGTGGGCCCCCTTTATTTCCCCTGACATGCAAACATCTCCTTGACAGTGAGAAACGGACCACTTTAGACTCTGTGTTCCAGACAACAAAGGACGATGACAAAGAAGCTCTCTCAATCGAGGACGTACAGTTCATCCACATCATGGAGCAAGAGGTCTATAGGAAAGAACTGGAGTGTCTTGCATCAAACGCCAACATTCCCAAGAGCAGCCCACTCGTTGCCCTGGATCCTTTCATTGACTCAGACGGGCTGTTAAGGATCGGGGGTCGCCTCATTGAGGCAAAAATAGGGTTCCATGAGAAACGGCCACTGGTCCTGCCTGGACGGCATCACGTAACCACTCTCATAGTGCGTCACCTTCATGAGCAGGTACGTCACCAAGGACGTCTTTTCACTGAAGGGGCTGTCCGAGCTGCAGGTTACTGGATCGTTGGTGGCAGGAGATGCATTAATAGACTCGTTTTCGAGTGTGTCACTTGTCGAAGGCTGAGAGGGAGGTGTGAAGTCCAAAAGATGGCAGACTTGCCACCTGACAGGCTCAGCATGGAACCACCCTTTAGCAACGTCGGCATTGATGTGTTCGGGCCCTGGTCTGTATCAGCCCGTCGCACGAGAGGAGGCCACGCCGAAAGTAAGAGGTGGGCTGTCCTCTTTACCTGTCTGTGTGTCAGAGCTATACACATTGAGGTAATTGAGTCATTGGATGCCTCCAGTTTCATAAACTCATTCAGAAGGTTTATGGCGATTCGAGGACCTTTGAAAAGCATACGCTCCGACCAGGGTACTAATTTCACCAGAGCTTGCAAGGATATGGGGATTCCCTCAAATCTTGATGGGAAACACATGGAGAGGTTTCTGTCAGAACACGGATGTACGTGGACCTTCAACACACCACATTCCTCTCATATGGGAGGAGCGTGGGAAAGGATGATCGGCATCACACGTCGTATCCTGGACTCGATGCTTCTTCAGATGGGCTCCTCCAAACTCACACATGAGGTACTCACAACATTCATGGCTGAGGTCTCGGTCATAGTGATCAGTCGACCATTGGTCCCCGTGTCAAACGATCCTACGGATCCTTTCATTCTTACACCGGCTTCATTGCTTACTCAGAAAGTAGGTCCATGCCCAGTACCAGAAGGAGATTTTGGACATAAAGACCTATTGAAGCAACAGTGGCGCAGGGTCCAAAGCTTGTCTAACACATTTTGGGACAGGTGGCGGAAACAGTATCTGTCAACACTACAGTGTCGAACAAAGTGGACTTCTGACCGGCCAAACCTTAAGCGAGGAAGTGTGGTGCTTCTTAAGGACAGTCAGTGTAGCAGGAATGACTGGCCCTTAGGTATTATCGTTGATGTGTATCCCAGTAAAGACGGAAGGGTGCGCAAAGTGCAAGTGAAGGTCATTAAGAAAGAGGGACCAAAGCTTTACGTCCGACCCGTGAATGAGATGATCTTGCTCATTCCTCCAGATGACTGAAATGTGTTTGACCTTGTCATATTAATAGGTGAAACCTGCTGAGTTTCAGACGGGGAGTGTTCTGTCACCATGTAACCGGGTTCTGTTTAAATAGATTTTCCCTGAGAAAGTTACTCTTTAGTGCCCTCTTCTGGCACGACCTGGTGTAGCATGCGCGACTCTGTCTCTGTTCGATGATGTCATCAGAAAGTGCATGTTATTGTTTGGGGAAAAGACTTCTCCTGTTCTCCGGTTCTCTGCTGTAGTGGCAATCGCCTCCCTTAAGATGGTCTTTAAGGGCATTGTCGGTATGTAATTCTGTTCTACCCTTACTAATGAACAAATCTACTTGAAGTAATGTGATTGCAGTGTTTACTTAATAGAAACGTTTGTAAAGAGAGGATTCGCGAATGCTTTTGGCTAAACAAGCAATTTGTGCTGTTATTGTGTATTTGTCCTCATCTGTGCTTTCTAAGAGCATTTCATGTTGTTTCTCAGTTTTACCCTACTTCAACTGGCCTAAGTAAAGGGAGTGAAGTCAAACCCTCTTGTCTGCGTGGTCATTTTGAAGAGGAGTTTAGTCTGAATGTCGACTCTAGCAAGGCGTTAGAGGCAGAGGACATTACAGAGAGTAATCCCATGGCATCAGACTTTTTAGAATTACTACTTGGAAATGGATTATACCCTCTGATTTCAAAGCCGAGTAGAATAACGGATACATCAGCAACATTAATTGATCATATTTTTATCAATAGTTTAGGGAATAATATTAAAAGTGGCTTCATCATAAATGATATAAGTGATCATTTACCTGTTTTTTTTTTCCTTAGATTACAATATTAGAAATCGTAAGGAGGAGGAGGAAGAGCAATTGGACAGATGTATAAGGATAAGAAATGAGGATGCAATAAATAAATTTAGACAGGATTGGAAGGAGGTTTATGTAAATCAGGGGTCCCCAATCCCAGTCCACGAGGGCCGGTGTCCCTGCAGGTTTTAGATGTGTCCTTGATCCATCTCAGCTGATTTAAATGGATAAATTACCTTCTCAACATGTCTTCAGTTCTCCAGAGGCCTGGTAATGAACTAATCATGTGATTCAGGTGTGTTGACCCAGGGTGAGATCTAAAACCTGCAGGGACACCGGCCCTCGTGTTAATGTCGCATATGATGCATTTTTAAATACTTATTTGGTCTTGTATGGAAAACATTGTCCGCTGGTACCGCTTAAGGTTAAGAAGAATAAAACAAATTTTAAACCATGGATAACTAAGGGGCTAGTAAACATGTGCAAAAAGAAGAACAAACTATATAGCGATTATATAAAACTCAGAACAAAGACCGCTGAAATGAAATATAAAGTCTATAAAAATAGGCTAGTATTAATATTGAGGAAGGCCAAGAAAGAATACTATAACAAACTATTTCAAGAAAAGAAAAATAATATAAAGGGTATTTGGAGTATTTTCAGAGAGATATTAGACAATAAGAATGTTTCCTTAGATGTGCGTAAGTATTTTTATAAGGAAAATAAGATTATAAAGGACATGAATGAAGTGGTACATGAATTAAATTCCTTTTTTGTAAATATTGGCCCTAATTTGGCGAATCTAATTAGAAAACATAAGTTAGAACAAAAGGATGATTGGAAAGGTGAAAGCAGAGTAATTAAATCTATATTTTTAACTGATATCACTGAAAAAGAAATTGCAGCAATTTTAAACAAGACTAAAAATAAGACATCTACTGATTGCGATGGTTTAGATATGGTTATAGTTAAAAAGACTTTGGACTGTATAATTACTTCACTTTGTCATATTTCAACACATCAAGTGTACTTGACTCTGCTGTATGCTGTGTAAATGTGACTTTTGAGCTGGGTGAAATCCGTGAAGCAGAAATAATATTTTATTTTAACATTGCATTGCTAATCATCGGTTGTGGCCAATCAAATTGTATGGTCCGACTATAAATAGTAGCTGCTATTTTGATTCATTAATTTATTTATTTATATTTATTTTTGGTTGATTAAGGCTGTTCGTACTACTGGTATGTTTGTGGAGTCGGATTAACCACAGAGGACGTATTTGATTTCCCGTTTCGGGTCTATTAATAAGTTGTGTTTTTACTCTGAAGGCCTAAAGTAGAGGTGACTGGGTGCCCTGGTGGTGGGATATTCCGTGGTTCGTGATTATTTATGCATTCGCCCACTGGTAATCCAGGCTCTGAATCAGTTAACAGTACACGTGCAAATACATGATTGCATCTTCTGATGTCTGTTTTAAATAGCTGTCAATAAATTCGTTATTTTACTCCCAATCACGGCTCTGGCTCAAGTGTTACAAACCTTAGAAACTATGTAAATGAACAAGAAGGCACTAACTATAGTTATATAGTTCATTTGCATAGTACATAGTATCTATAGATACTGTCTGTGTGAAACTCCCAGGTTGGCGTAGTCGGGTTTCCCCTGTGACTGTAAAGCTTTAAGCTCCCGATCGCCACAACACCATATTTGTGTTTGCAGAATCTGATGGATTCTGGTCAGCTGTACATAGATAATCCTGACAATATACAGTAAACCCGAGTCTTAAAAAAAACGGAATTAACTGAATTTGAATAAATAATAAACAAATTTATTCACCTGTGTTTGAGCCTCAGGCATGGCACCATGCCCCTCCCATGTTTTAAATGTACGTTAGAATAGCATGCATCATCTTGATGCATTCTCAATCATCCAGGAAAGTAAATCTCCAAAAGTTGATTCTGTTCATCTGGACGTAGCGTTTTGTGGGAGAAACGTTTCGTCACTCATCCAAGTGACTTTATCAGTCTCAGCTAACTGCAGGTTTCCAATCTTATAAACAGTACATTTGCATAATGACTGAAACCAGCCCACTGAAGGAACAATGGGCTGGGAGATCAGTTCCTTAATCATAATTATGCAAATTCTCATGACCATTGATCAACACCACTGACCAAAACCCACTGATCAAAGACCACTGATCAGTGCA
>NC_140598.1:2832357-2877357 GCF_057381915.1 Diplotaxodon limnothrissa | reverse complement strand
AAACAGAAATGAAACACAAGAGTATAAAAGGCCCAGAGTGGCGAAATTGAACACAAGAGCGGGTGGGCCAGCCTGAAGAAGGCTAAATTAAGCCGAAACGTCGCGTATGGCCCAACCCCAGTGCACTACACCCGCTTAGGGTAATTTTTTGAACAGGGGGCACCAACACCAGTCCCAGTGATGGCCCGTGCACTCAGGTTCCGGCATAGCCGGGCCTGCTCATTTCCCAACACCTAACCAGCCAGTGCCTCATGGGATTGGTGGTGCCCCTGCCTATTGCCTCTCTCCCTAACTATGGGGAGCCCCCCACCCACTACCTTTTCCTAACCCTAACCCCTTTGCCCCCCTCCCCCTCCCCTTCTAGCCCTAACCCTAAGGGAGCCCTAAAAACCTAAATTAAGAGAAAAAAAAGACAAGAAAGGTCAGAAAAAAAGACAGAGTACAAAAGGAAAGGATTTACAGGAAGGGGGTGCCATAAAAGAAAAATACAGTACACAGGACGGGATGTCTAACGAGAAGGGGGTGCCATTTAAAGAAATATATGAAAAAGAGTAAAGAAAAGAACACAAGAGAAATAAAGAGAAATAATAAAGAACAACAGAAAGGAAAAAAGAACAACAGAGATACAAAGAGAAAGACAAAGAAAAACAGAAAGAGTAAAGAGCAAGAATAAAGAACAAACAGAAATACAAAGAGAAAGATAAAGAAAAACAAAGAATAAAGAACAAGAATAAAGAAAAACAGTAATACAAAGAGAAAGATAAGGAAAAACAGAAAGAACAAAGAACAACAGAAAAAGGGAGAGCTAAAGCAGAAAAAACTGAGAACAAGTAAAAACTAAGTAAAAGAAAAAGTTAAGAAAAACAGAAATGAAACACAAGAGTATAAAAGGCCCAGAGTGGCGAAATTGAACACAAGAGCGGGTGGGCCAGCCTGAAGAAGGCTAAATTAAGCCGAAACGTCGCGTATGGCCCAACCCCAGTGCACTACACCCGCTTAGGGTAATTTTTTGAACAGGGGGCACCAACACCAGTCCCAGTGATGGCCCGTGCACTCAGGTTCCGGCATAGCCGGGCCTGCTCATTTCCCAACCCCTAACCCTAACCCTAAACAGAAAAACAAGTAAGAGAAAGAGAGAAACAGAAAAACAAGTGAGAAACTAAGAAAGAAAGTTTGAGAGAAACAAAAACAGAAAACCTAAAAGTGGGAGGAGACAACACAAGTATAAAAGCCAAGAGAGGCACACAGAGAACAAACAGACAGAAACATATTGGGCCAGCCTGAGGAAGGCGAAAATACGCCGAAACGTCGCGAAGGCCCAATAAAGTGCACTGAACCCAAGATATGGGTAATTTTTTGAACCAGGGCAGGGACACCACCACCCAGCCCCATCGATGGCCCGTGCACGCCAGGCTACCAGCTTGCTGGTGGCCTGTTCCTTACTTAACACCTAACCAGCCAGTGCCTCGTGGGGTTGGGGGTGCCCCTGCCCTATAACAAATCCTAACCCTAACCAGGGGGGTCCCTATAAAAAACAAAAAACAATTAAGACAAGAAAGACAAGAGAGTCAAAGAAAAGCAGAAAGAAAGACATGAAGTCACGTAAAAATAGAAAAAGTAAAAAGAGAAGTCACGTATAACAAACACAGAAAGAGAAAAACAAAGAGAACATGAACAACAAAGGACGGGATGTCAAACCAAGCAGGGGGTGCCATAAAAACAAGAAGAGAACTTAAAGACAAGAGACAGACAAAGAAAAAACAAGTACGTGAAATAGGACGGGATGTCAAACCAAGTAGGGGGTGCCATAAAAACAAAGAGAAAATGAAGAGAAATATAAAGATAGAAAAACAAATAAGAGAAACAGAAAAACAAATAAGAGGGGAAGAAAAACAAATAAGAGAAACAGAAAAACAAATAAGAGAAGAGGAAAAACAAATAAGTGAAACAGAAAAACAAGAGAAACAGAAAAACAAGTAAGAGAAAGAGAGAAACAGAAAAACAAGTGAGAAACTAAGAAAGAAAGTTTGAGAGAAACAAAAACAGAAAACCTAAAAGTGGGAGGAGACAACACAAGTATAAAAGCCAAGAGAGGCACACAGAGAACAAACAGACAGAAACATATTGGGCCAGCCTGAGGAAGGCGAAAATACGCCGAAACGTCGCGAAGGCCCAATAAAGTGCACTGAACCCAAGATATGGGTAATTTTTTGAACCAGGGCAGGGACACCACCACCCAGCCCCATCGATGGCCCGTGCACGCCAGGCTACCAGCTTGCTGGTGGCCTGTGCCTTACTTAACACCTAACCAGCCAGTGCCTCGTGGGGTTGGGGGTGCCCCTGCCCTATAACAAATCCTAACCCTAACCAGGGGGGTCCCTATAAAAAACAAAAAACAATTAAGACAAGAAAGACAAGAGAGTCAAAGAAAAGCAGAAAGAAAGACATGAAGTCACGTAAAAATAGAAAAAGTAAAAAGAGAAGTCACGTATAACAAACACAGAAAGAGAAAAACAAAGAGAACATGAACAACAAAGGACGGGATGTCAAACCAAGCAGGGGGTGCCATAAAAACAAGAAGAGAACTTAAAGACAAGAGACAGACAAAGAAAAAACAAGTACGTGAAATAGGACGGGATGTCAAACCAAGTAGGGGGTGCCATAAAAACAAAGAGAAAATGAAGAGAAATATAAAGATAGAAAAACAAATAAGAGAAACAGAAAAACAAATAAGAGGGGAAGAAAAACAAATAAGAGAAACAGAAAAACAAATAAGAGAAGAGGAAAAACAAATAAGTGAAACAGAAAAACAAGAGAAACAGAAAAACAAGTAAGAGAAAGAGAGAAACAGAAAAACAAGTGAGAAACTAAGAAAGAAAGTTTGAGAGAAACAAAAACAGAAAACCTAAAAGTGGGAGGAGACAACACAAGTATAAAAGCCAAGAGAGGCACACAGAGAACAAACAGACAGAAACATATTGGGCCAGCCTGAGGAAGGCGAAAATACGCCGAAACGTCGCGAAGGCCCAATAAAGTGCACTGAACCCAAGATATGGGTAATTTTTTGAACCAGGGCAGGGACACCACCACCCAGCCCCATCGATGGCCCGTGCACGCCAGGCTACCAGCTTGCTGGTGGCCTGTTCCTTACTTAACACCTAACCCTAACCCTAACCACTACGATTTACTTTTAACCCAACCCCCATATTTTGCCCTAACCCTAACCACTATGATTGTGGCCCCAACCCAATTATTTACCCTAACCCTAACCCATGTTATTAGATCAAAATTTATTAAAACCCCTAAAAATACATGTTGATTAAATACACAACTCCAAGAAGCATAAAAACACAATTTGGCTAAAAACACAAATACAATTTTCAAATCATAAACTCATTTCTCTATAGAACTCACCAAAATTCATAAAAACACGATTGGCTTTAACACATAAAAATGCAACTTTAAAATCTAATATACGTCACTTAAAAATTCATAAAAACACGATTGGATTTAAAACATAAAAATGCAAATTTAAAATCTCATATACATCACTTAAAAATACAGTTTTTTGAAAATTCACATAATATACAAAATAAAAATACACTTCATGCAATTTTATTACAAAGGTTAAAAAACACACATTCATTTTAGTCTAAAACCATCCCAGACATTTCAAAATACATTGCCTAACCTAAAATTCGAAAAAAACTCACGTTGGAAACCAAGCCTATAAAAGGCTGCACAGTAGAGAGGAGCTCATTTGGGAGCTGACCGTTGAAGAGGCAACATCTCTCTCTCTCTGTGCATTCCCAGCTTATTCATTGTGCCCCAGCCTGAGGAAGACCTATCTTGGGTCGAAACGTCGCGGCAGTGGGCACATTAATTCATTGGTGTTCACTTATTAAAAATTAAACAATTTTATTAATTTCATCTATTTTTGTTTAAAAACAAATTTCATTTACTTTTTTTACTTTTTCTTTTTTTCTCGCCTTGTTTGTGATTGTAAATTCATATACACATAATTTACATATCTAACTGGAATAAATAGCACATTAAAACAATTATTAAATAAAGATAACAAAGGCGACATCAAGAGATAGAAAAAAATCCATGGGGTCCCGGATGGACTCAGAAGGCTGGACGGTGGTGCGTCACGGGAGAGGGCGGCTGCCTTCCCGTAGACGTGTCCAGCGGGGGACAAGTGGCAGGGGTGGAGGGATGGACCGAGCACCGTCTGGACCCTTTCGGGACCGGACTCAATTCCACATCCCTAACCAGCCAGTGCCTCCCTTCACTTCTAGCCGCTACCTTGGACCACAATCTCGTTCGTATGCGGCAGTGACACGTGGGATGAATGCCAGATTTGGATCGAGGGACCAACAAGGGCAGCCTAGATTTGGGGACCGCTTTAGGCAGCAACCCACAGACCCTGCTTTTGGAAAGCTGGTGCGAAAGTTGCACGCAGTGATCAAGATGGTTCACCATCTGCAAAATGTTTCCCCCAAACCGGGGAAAGCTAATCCACGGATGATTGCTCGGATGGTGGAGGTTTTGGCCTCAATGATTAAGCCTGCATCTCCCACACCAAATACGGTGGATCTCATTTGGGGGAATGCAACGAATTGGGGTTATAACACTTTGTTGATTCTTGAGGAACACTACATGGCGGGCCTTGAGAAACTGTTAGTGGACTTGGAAGGGGACTTGGTCCCGGACTGGAAGACGGCCTTTGAAGTGGCCACGCGCTGGGCCCGCAGGAACCTGCCCCGCATAACTCAAGATGTCTTGGACCATGCGGAGGCCCTGATTTCTTCCAGGAGGGAGAGAGAAGGAGACGTGCCTGCACAGCATGGAGCACAAGGTCCTGGAGATGGCCTGTTGGTTGAGTCCACCAGGGTGGAAAGGCAAGATGCCAAACAGCAGACATCAATGGTGCAAACTGCACACCCACAGACCTTGTGCGGTGCACAACGACCCTCACCTCACCGGACGATTGGTACCATGACGGAGGTGATGGTACATGCAGTACCTCCTTCTCCTGTTTCACAACACGAGCAACCCTTAGAGCAAAGACCGAGACGTGGAGGGTTTCAAAATGCTTGTGTGATTCCACAAGAGGATGATCTCCTACAGATTGAGGAGGTCCAGCAAGACTCCCCAGGTGAGGGGGGCCGTGGAGAGCCAGCGCCAGCCGAAGTGAGCTGGCCGCTGGATGTAGCAATCCAGGTGCACATTGGGGAAGGTGAAATGTTGACACCGGTTAGTGCACACACTCGTTCCAGGGAGCAATCCCAAGGGATGGAACAACAAATGGGCCAGATGAGTGAGGTAGGAGCAATTTCTCCGCAAAACACGTCTGGAGACTTGTTCAATTCCACGCCGAAACCGCAAATCTTTAGAGTGACAAAACATGTCAGAACCGAACGGAAGATGATAGATTGGGGCCTTAGTGTAAGGAAGAAGTGGCTCATCATAGGGGACTCCAATCTGGCCAGGATTCCGGGACACAGTATCCCTGACCTGCAGATGGACAGTTACCCGGGGGCTAACTTCAGGCATGCCCAGGCCTTGATGGCAAAATCCACGAGTGAAGTGGTTGTGGAAAAGGTAGTCTTGTCGTTTGGCCTTAACTGCAAAGGGCAGAGGGCCAAAGAGACTGCAGTCAAGCAGTTGCAAGGTGCGATCAGAGCTGCAAAGAAGCATTTCCCATATTCCGAAATTTGGGTCCCGGTGATCAATTATTCTCCTTTGCTTTTGTGGGCAGAACGCACTACTTTGCACATTCTGAACGATCACATCATGAGGAACCAGCCCTTCATCCCGGCTCTTCCCAGTTCGTCCTTTCAGACTGAAGGTGACCACCTGCATTGGACTAGACAAACAGGGAGAGCAATGTTGGAACACTGGGTTTCCCATTTAAACTTAAAATCCCCTTAAGCCTCGTGGAGGAGGGGACCGGGGTGGACAGGCCCCGTCTGTTACAGAATGTAATGGTGGTGGCAGAGAACTTCAGCTTATCCAAAGCGCAACTGGATCTGCTGAACCGTGGGTTAACGTTCATCCCTATGGTGGGAGACAATAGGAAACAAAGAACACAATTGTTATTGGATATACAAAATTATCACAGAAAGATAAAATTGGCCACATATTTTGGAAATAAGGGGAAACGGGAGAAACCGCGATTTACACCACCATCAAATTGGACACCACCACCACACAAACTACCACCGGAAATTCATTTTTTGATCAAACAGGATAATAAGGAAATTCATAAACATGAAAATATACACAAAGACAAGGGAAATCTGACGGAAGATGAAAATCAGGCGCTCACAGAATTAAAACAAAACAAACACATAGTAATTAAGCCCGCAGACAAGGGGAGTGCGGTTGTCATTTTAAGTAGAGAGCAATATATTTTCGAAGCAATGCGTCAGTTGGAGGATACACATTATTATAGGAAATTAGACAGCCCAATTTACCTGCACACTGTGCCTATGGTGCAACACGTGGTAGATCGATTGTACAGTAAGAAACTCATCAACGCCAGGCAGAAACAATATTTGCGGGGGGAAGTGGAACCCAGGATAAGACGATTTTACATCTTACCCAAGATACACAAGGATCCCGACAAGTGGACAATACCATTCAGGATACCGGCTGGGAGACCAATTGTCTCTGATTGTGGCAGTGAGACCTACGCCACGGCCGAGTACATCGATCACTTTCTGAATCCACTCTCAACAAAACATCCATCCTACATAAAAGACACTTATCATTTCATTTCAATAGTTAAAGGGTTAAAAATTCCTCCAAATTCATTCTTCTTTTCCATTGATATAGACAGTTTATACACCAACATTGAAACAGAAGCTGGTTTAAGAGCAGTGAAGAAGATCTTTGGCAAATACCCGGACCATCAAAGACCTGATACAGAACTTGTGACTCTATTGGAAATAAATCTGGGACGAAATGACTTTGAATTCAACAATCAGTACTTCCTCCAGGTCAAAGGTGTTGCGATGGGCAAAAAATTCGCCCCCGCATATGCAAATATTTTCATGGCGGATTGGGAGGAAGCAGCCATCGACAAGTGTGAGAAGAAACCATTCACATATCTCAGGTATTTAGACGATATTTTTGGCATTTGGAACCACTCAGAGGATGAATTTAAGAAATTTATTAATACACTGGACACTCATGACCCCTCAATTAGGCTTAAATACGAATTTGATCATCAGTCAATTGATTTCTTAGACACTACTGTGTACAAGGGACAGCCTTTTCACGACCAACAAACACTGGACATTAAGGTATATTTCAAAACAACAGACACACACTCATTGCTGTTTAAATCCAGCTATCACCCCCGGCACACATACAAAGGTCTCGTTAAATCACAACTCATTAGGTTTCATCGGATCTGCACTCAAAGGGCAGACTTTTTCGAAGCAGTCAGGACCCTTTTCCGGGCTCTTAGGAAGAGGGGATATTCAAGGTCGTTCCTAAGACATTGTCTGAAGACCTTCCACATACAAAGACCAAGTATTAATAAAGAATGGATTCCGCTGATCACCACCTTTTCACCTAGGAGCAGGTTACTGAATTGCAAATTCAAGAATAACTACAGGATGATCATGGAAAACCAGGGTCTCCTGAGTAGTTATCAAGTCATCTCGGCTTTCAGGAGAAATAGCAACCTCAAGGACCACCTGGTGAGGGCAAGTCTTGCTCCCTTACAGCCATTGCAGAAAACCACAGTCTTGGCCGGTACATTCATTAGATTGGACTTTGTGCAAAATAGGCTCAATAAAACTATATTTAAGATCCCACAGACTTTTACACCACGGACGGTGAATTGTGTGTACATGATTTTCTGCTCCAGATGTGACACACAATACATTGGGGAAACCGGAAACTCAATATCCACCAGGATGATGCAACACAGGTATAACATCAAACACAAAAAGGAAACACACACACTTTTGGTAAAACATTTCATTTCACATGGGTATCATTCGCTAAGGGTAGCAGGACTGCAAAGTAATTCAAGTTGGACGGAAGGAGAGAGGAAGAAAATGGAGAGGAAATGGATACGATTATTGGACACAAGAGAACCGGGGGGACTGAATATGAAATGTAATTAGGCACTTCTTTCTAAAACCAATGGTTAACCCAAAATATGAGCCGAATTAAAATTTGGGCTCAAAAATTTGGTTGGAGTCCCTGTCCCAGCCCGTACCCTAACTCCAACCTATTCGGGTTGGTTTGATTTAACCCCATCCCAATATCCTACCCTAACCTTAACCATCACGATTTAATTTTAACCCAACCCCCATATTTTGCCCTAACCCTAACCACTACGATTTACTTTTAACCCAACCCCCATATTTTGCCCTAACCCTAACCACTATGATTGTGGCCCCAACCCAATTATTTACCCTAACCCTAACCCATGTTATTAGATCAAAATTTATTAAAACCCCTAAAAATACATGTTGATTAAATACACAACTCCAAGAAGCATAAAAACACAATTTGGCTAAAAACACAAATACAATTTTCAAATCATAAACTCATTTCTCTATAGAACTCACCAAAATTCATAAAAACACGATTGGCTTTAACACATAAAAATGCAACTTTAAAATCTAATATACGTCACTTAAAAATTCATAAAAACACGATTGGATTTAAAACATAAAAATGCAAATTTAAAATCTCATATACATCACTTAAAAATACAGTTTTTTGAAAATTCACATAATATACAAAATAAAAATACACTTCATGCAATTTTATTACAAAGGTTAAAAAACACACATTCATTTTAGTCTAAAACCATCCCAGACATTTCAAAATACATTGCCTAACCTAAAATTCGAAAAAAACTCACGTTGGAAACCAAGCCTATAAAAGGCTGCACAGTAGAGAGGAGCTCATTTGGGAGCTGACCGTTGAAGAGGCAACATCTCTCTCTCTCTGTGCATTCCCAGCTTATTCATTGTGCCCCAGCCTGAGGAAGACCTATCTTGGGTCGAAACGTCGCGGCAGTGGGCACATTAATTCATTGGTGTTCACTTATTAAAAATTAAACAATTTTATTAATTTCATCTATTTTTGTTTAAAAACAAATTTCATTTACTTTTTTTACTTTTTCTTTTTTTCTCGCCTTGTTTGTGATTGTAAATTCATATACACATAATTTACATATCTAACTGGAATAAATAGCACATTAAAACAATTATTAAATAAAGATAACAAAGGCGACATCAAGAGATAGAAAAAAATCCATGGGGTCCCGGATGGACTCAGAAGGCTGGACGGTGGTGCGTCACGGGAGAGGGCGGCTGCCTTCCCGTAGACGTGTCCAGCGGGGGACAAGTGGCAGGGGTGGAGGGATGGACCGAGCACCGTCTGGACCCTTTCGGGACCGGACTCAATTCCACATCCCTAACCCCTAACCCCTAACCCCCTAACCCTAACAATTTCCAGAACCTGTCTCGGGATGTCCAGACACTCCATACTCACAGAGTGATTGCTGCCTTCAGGAGGCATAAAAATCTGGGTGATCTCCTCATTAGAGCCCAAATCACACCTCTCTCTATGCCTAGACAGAGACATCAAGGACAATTTTTCCAACATCACAGATTGGTCCGCAGCCACTCCAATGGCCAGGTTTTTCTGTCTTTGTGCAAAGGGGTCCAAAAATTGTGTATATTTGATTACGTGTAGGAGATGTGGGATCCAGTATGTGGGAGAAACGGGTAACACACTGCTCACCAGATTCACTCAACACAGGTACAATATCACACGAAAAAAGAACATTCACACCCACCTGGTCAAACATTTTTTATTGCATGGCTGGGATTCTGTCACAGCGACGGTCATTCAGATCAATTCGAGGTGGACAACACAACAGAGATGGAGAGCTGAGAGGATGTGGATTGCTAAACTGAATACAGTTTATCCACATGGCCTCAATGAAAAGGGTTTTAGGAGGTATTAATCCAACACCATGTATATAGTTAATATTTCATTTTTGTTATGTGTGAATTTATGGATATTTTGTCACTACACTTGGGACCTCGGCTTCTTTCATGTCTCACAGGGGAACATCCTGGCCCTGAAACTGACCCTGACCCTAACCTCAGTGACCTCTATAATAATTTGACCTCCTGCCCTAAACCTAACCACCTGCCACTCTGATTGGACACGAAAGTTGGTCATCCCCCACCCCTTGAGTGGACCCTAAACCTAACCTCCACACCCCTCCTCCCCCCACCTCTCTAACTGCATCTATTACATTCCATTTGGAACTCCACTGGGGGGGTCCTGGACGCCTGAGATGGGAGCAGGTATGGTCTGTGCATTGGAGCACGGCCCCCTTCGGGGACCGTGCTCCCAACTTTGATTTCCCCTAACCCTATCACCTCAACCTCAACAACCTTAAACACACAAATATTGGCACAGCAATCCTGACACTCCCAGGTCAACTCACATAATTTCACCTCCTCAATACACCGAAAGTCTTGTTAAAACCACACAATTTGCACACAACAATCACCCCCTTTATGCACTTTAACATACCTAGATTCAACATACTCAAATGTTTTTATTAAACATTCACACCATTCTATCACTCATACAAACAGCAAGCTGTTCTTCATTGCGTATGTTTGTGTTCTTAGCCAGGTTTAATCAATATCTATGCATTAATCATTATGAGCTTGTCCTTGTAAGGTTAATGCATTTTCTGCTTGTGTATGTGAATTTGCATATGTGGCTTTTGCAGTGTTTCAGACTCCTGCACATTTCTCCACTTAAGCCGTCAGTTTTCTTTCCCAAATTTGCTAACCCAAATTTTAAGTTCCCACCTTATTAACAGCATTCCTGGTCCTCAGCCAGAAGTTAGGGCCCACTTGTCAGGTTTATGGAGACATGGCGCTGTAAACAATTCAACCAGAAACTTGCCCTATCATATCCAGTCAAGTTAACCTATAGGTTTCTTCCGACCGCTGCACGTGGAGAATTGATCCAGGTCTGTTTCGCCCCTGAAGAAACACAACTGAGACATTTTATTATTATCATGAGTACTTAAACTACCCGTTTCCCCCTCTCTGGTCAGAAATACCAGCTTATGTCATGTGTATAAGTGTAAGCAGGTCTTCATTGCCTTTCCTATGTATTTTGTTAATGTTCAGTGAGTGTAAGCTGCTTTCTTCATTGCATCTGTATGTTATAATCAGATTTAATTCATGCATCATTTCACTGATTTCTTAATTCAAAACTATCTCACTTCTGATTCTTTATAAGAGTATAATTTCACATGTAACACTTTGTGTATGTGTGTTTTCCATTCACTCATGTAATTGTCAGTTATTTTCTTTCTTCATTTTACCTTCTTTTTGTTTACCTCTTTAGTTTTCTGGTGGACATCTCTAAACACCATCATGGGTTCAGGCTTTCGTTTCAATCCAAATATACCCTGTATTCTTGCAGTCAAACTCGTCCAGGTTCACCTCTCACTGGTCCCTGTCCTCTTCTCTCAGTGTCCTTTTGTTGTCTTGAATTCTCCAGCAAACACAGTCCGTTTCTTCTCCGTTTCTCTTCAGTATCTTCCTTCTGGATTAAGTCCCAGCCTGGCAAAATATCACATTCAGTGTCATGTCACACTGTTCTTACCAGCCTGCAGTCCACCGTGCATTTTCCATCACGTGGTTTCTTCTTCTCTGTTGATCCTCTCAGTCGTCTCTTTCACGATTACTCCAAGCATGGCAAATCTAACAATCAGTGTCCAGTGCTTTCCCAGCATTCAACTGTCCAGCCTGTCATTCACAGTGCATGTTTCCATCTTGTAGTTCCTTACATGCTGCTGGTCCCGTCAGTTTGGTTTCAGTGTTAACGGTTCAGTTGCGCTGTCTTTTGGCTGCTTGTAAATTCTTCTCAAGTTCACGATGTTCTACTGGTCTTCATCAGGAGATTAATTGTCCTTCGAGCTTCTTCTCAGGATAGGGACAAGTGCGAGGTCAAGCTGTAAAATTTTGAACCAAAATCTGGCCTGTTTTCTCCCAATTATACTACTCTACTGGTTTTGGCACCGTACTCAAAATTCCAGGTTGAGAGAAGTCCACCTTTATTCATCTGTAACCTGTATTAACACACTAAAACATAGTATTAATATCATTTTCATTTCTTTTCTTAAAACCTCCATTCGCTTCATGCCCATTCAACCCTAAAGAAACAGAGAAAAAACAGTTTTGCACTTTTTCCTTTAATATTAAATGGACCCACGCGCTGCCCCCCTCCTTGCAGCTGCTCGAGACAGAGAGAGACCCACAGTTTTCCTTTTTTTCTTCCTACGCTCTATCTGCCCAGAGTTTTTCTTATATGGGCATGCAAACTTCCTGTCACACACACTCTCACAGCCCCCACCTTTTCTTTCTCAACACAGAGTGCGTGGCCGCGGCTTCTCTTTTTTTTTAAAATATGAGAGATCATTACACATTAGATCCCCTGAAACCATACTCGCATTTAGGAAATCACAAACACAAAACTACAAAGTTTAGTTTATTTAATATACTGAAATCCTTTAACCACACTTCTGAAACACACCTACACCTAACCAAAAAAGAAACTAAGAAGCATAGAAATGGAGAAATAGGGAGATAAAACAAAGCCAGCAGCTACACACACACACACCCCGCGTGTGCTTTCTGCAAGTAAACAACTTTTGACATTCAGTTGTTTACTTGCAGAAATACATAATGAATCGCATGACAGGAGTAGATGCACCATAAGGCTGGATAGCTTGGTTAATGTCTGGTCCTTGGTGGCATCTTTAAGCCATTCCACAGTACAGCCCTCGTAAAAGTTATGAATGACATCCTGATAGCGACAGACCGTGGTAAATATGCAGTGCTGGTCTTGTTGGACATGACAGCTGCATTTGACACTGTGGATCACGATTTGCTGATCTCCCGCTTGCAGCACTGTGTGGGAATTTCTGGTTCGGCACTTTTGTGGTTAAAGTCCTATCTTTTAAAAAGGACCTTTTGTGTTAAGTTGGGTCGGCTTCATCCTCTGTGGCCCCTCTGCTTTGGGGTGTGCCACAGGGATCTATTCTTGGGCCGTTATTGTTTTCATTGTACCTCTTGCCTCTTGGTGCGATTTTCCGAAAGCATAAAGTGCCATTCCATCTATACGCAGATGACTGCCAGCTCTACTTACCTTTTAGTCATTCTGATAGTCTCCCAACTGGACCTCTGCTTGACTGCCTTACTGATGTCAAAGCATGGATGGGAAAAAACTTTTTAAATTTTAACGATCGGAAGACAGAAGCAATTTTATTTGGCCCAAATCGTTCTTCTCATACTCTGGATGTTGATCTTACAGCTTTGACTTCCCAACTAAAGAGTTTGATCACAAATCTCGGAGTTAAAATTGATTCTGCACTCACCTTTGATGACCATGTAAACGGGGTGGTAAAATCAGCATTTTATCACCTCAGACGTTTATCAAAGGTTAAGCCCTTTCTTTCCAAGCGTGACTTGGAAAGTGTTATTCATGCCTTTATTACCTCACGTTTAGATTATTGTAACTCTCTTTTAATAGGGGTTGGGCAGGGCACTTTGTCACGCTTGCAATTAGTGCAAAATGCTGCGGCACGATTTTTTACTGGCAGAAGAAAATTTGATCACATCACTCCGATTTCGGCCTCTTTACACTGGCTTCCAATTAAATTCAGGATCCGTTTTAAAGTCCTTTTATTGGTTTTTAAATCTCTAAATGGTCTGGCACCTGTTTATTTGTCTGACTTGTTGAAGCCCCACGTCCCCACTCGTTCCCTTCGGTCAGCTGAGCAGTTGCTGCTTTCGGTCCCAAAGTCACAGCTGAAACTTAGAGGAGATCGAGCGTTCTCTGTTGCCGCGCCGATGCTTTGGAATAACCTTCCTCTGCATATTAATATTAGACAGGCTGCATCAGTGCCAGTTTTTAAGTCTTTATTAAAAACCTATTTTTATTCCCTGGCTTTTAACTCTGTGGGTAACTGACATTTTTTATTGTTTTTTAACTTTATTGCTATGTCTGGTTTTATTACTATGTGCATATTAGTATTGTACAGCACTTTGGTCTACCAGGTGTGTTTTTAAAGTGCTATATAAATAAATAAATGATGATGATGATGATGATCTTCTTTTGAAAATATTAATTCCTGTTTTTGTATTGTTGATACTGATTTGCTTATGTATAGGATGCATTTTACCTTGTTTAAGATCAATGCTGACTAAGATGATTTCCAATACATTTGTTAATTATGTACTTTTACAACAATATGAAATGACTGAAATTACTGACATGATGGGCGATCGTGGCTCAAGAGTTGGGAGTTCGCCTTGTAATCGGAAGGTTGCCGGTTCGAGCCCCGGCTTGGACAGTCTCGGTCGTTGTGTCCTTGGGCAAGACACTTCACCCGTTGCCTACTGGTGGTGGTCAGAGGGCCCGGTGGCGCCAGTGTCCGGCAGCCTCGCCTCTGTCAGTGTGCCCCAGGGTGGCTGTGGCTACAATGTAGCTTGCCATCACCAGTGTGTGAATGTGTGTGTGAATGGGTGGATGACTGGATATGTAAAGCGCTTTGGGGTCCTTAGGGACTAGTAAAGCGCTATATAAATACAGGCCATTTACCATTTACCATGACAGAAGCCTGTGTATAAATGACGCCTGCGCTGAAAATGTTAAGCAAGAGGTGCATGGCTGAGAATATATTACATAGGAATAATTTGGAGCATAAAAATAACATAACAGGAGGGAAATGTTAGAGTGAATTGTTAAATGTTTGTCATTTTTATGTTTACCATTTGTACATTGTTTTAAGGAATTCTTTCCGTCCTCCCCTCCCCAGATTCTTAAGATTCTGGGTGGGGGGGGCAGTAGTGTTTTTTATCACAGGAACATCCCTGTGAAGGTCTGTTTGATGTTGGTAAACTTCCTCCCCTTTGTATGGCTTCACTGTGTTATCTAGGGTGAACCATCTAGGGTGTGGGGGAGACTACCCTCTTTATGACCAAGGATGTTCCTCCTGCTTTTATGTTATATGACCCTTTGATCAGCAGCATAACACACACACACACACACACACACGCACACACACACACACAGTGCCTTGTCTTTGTAACCAATGGGGGTTACGTGGGGAAGGTACGTGTTGTAAACTATTGTTTATTGTGTGAACGTTGTCAATAAAAGGTCATTTGTGATAAGCTGAGATACCGACAAGGCCTCCCTTGCAAGTGAAACGATCGATCACTGTTGCCTTGTTTTCCTTTCACAGGAATAAGTTCTGGGATCAGCGGGGTCTGACTTTAGACCCAACAGCCACGTTTTGTCTTCATCTGCCTGCCACTTTCGTGCGTCTTTTCCCCTCGCGGTGCAGGTGTCTGTTTCCAAATGAGGGTCATAGTTATGAGTGTTTTTGTGCTGTTTTTTCTATTGGACGTGATGGTTATCAAAATGAAACGTGATAAATTTGGCAAGCGCAGGAGACACGACACGAAGGAGATTTGTCAATTTGTCAATCAGGCTGCAATGCTGTACTGTGCAATAAAAAAATCAGCGAAAAAGCGAAGCAGTGACGGATGAACAGCGGGACCACTGTGTGCTGTTTATTAATAAACAATAAAATATATTCCTATATGACAACATGCATAAAAGCAGAACGGTATTTGTACGTCAGTGGGAAAATAGCGGTGGCTTGCTAGCTTTTGTGCGGCTTCCCCGGGTCAGTGAAAACTTTCAAAAGAGAAATGAATGAACTTACCAGGTTGCCCGATCTCTTCACATATCTTCCTCCAAGCTCGGTCCTTTATATTCCTGTCTCGGTACAGAAAGCAGCTGGTGTCGTACAGCTCCGGGTTGTTTGCTACGGCTGATTAGCCTTTCCTCCATATTGAATGAAGAATGAAGGGCTTTGGCTGGATCTGCCCCTTTGACCTAGGTCAGAGCCACGTCACCAGGCTCCTGATTGGTTGTCGCGGCGCGATTTGCCGCTGGAGTTCAGATTTTCCAACTCGAGCGGTAGACGCGATACGCACGTATGCACAAAATGCAACACAAAAACGGACGTGGTTTTCTTCGCAAGTCACACGCGCCAGACGCGATACACTGCCTCGCGTTTCACGCGTTTCACGTGTTTTCGCGACGCAAATCTGCTTCCGAATTTTCGCGGGAGCCACAATCGCGTGTCAATCGCTCTTTCCATTGACTTTACATGTAAACCTGACGCTCTGGCTGCCTCTATCGCGTTCGGTGTGAAAACACGTTAGATGTAGCACGGCAGAACGGATTGAGTCTAAAAACTGCAATCAAAGAAACGGGCAGCAGCATTGACCGTAAGGAGGTTTACGATCTACTTTGTCAGCAGTATCCGCGTCTGAAACGATGGCTGGAGAGTAGATTCCCTAAAAATTATTTTCTGGAAGCACTGAAATACAGGACGGAGACCTTTGGAAAGAGCCGACAGTCTTTTACTGAAATCGCAGTATAACACAAAGCCTGTGCCTTGCTCTATGAAGGAAATGGTTATGAGACAAACTGACTTGCTCAGTTCAAGCAGCAACATAACACTGCGAATTTCAGTAAAAGACTATCGGCTCTTTCCAGGTGGGAAAAGCGGGTAATAGTTAGTGGGCTCTGTGTTTGTGGTTGTTGTTTGTTAATCACACTAGGAGTGAACAAAAGCAGAAAAAAAAACCCTGTAAAGATGCAGACTGTGAAAGTCTGGTTTATACCATAAATCTTACCAACTGGGTTTTTTGTGTTTTAAGTTATAAGCATGTGAGTGTGAATGGTTGTCTGTTCCTATGTGTTAGCCCTGCGACAGACTGGCGACCTGTCCAGGGTGTACCCCGCCTTTCGCCCTATGACAGCTGGGATAGGCTACAGCACCCCCCGCGACCCTGAAAAGGAGAAGCGGAAGCGAATGGATGGATGGATGAAGTTATAAGCACGTGTCAAGACTTCTGTCTCCCATTGCTGATGTGATCCTCCTTTTTTGTTCCCTATTAATGATCTACAGTAATTTGTGATATTTTCCCCATAAAATAATAAGGCTTTAACGAAATTGTTGTGATACAAAGATTTGATTTCTTGTGCATGCATTGGATAAAAGAGTAATTTTGTCTACACTGAATGTAGTTTACCAACTGCTCCTCAGTCCAAACTGACTTTATGGTTCATACGTGTCAACTCAGGGAACTCCTGCTGTGACCTCCTCTCTGTGAGAAAACACACACACACACACACACACACACACACACACACACACGCAGAAGGAGAGAAACAGAAAGATGATTAATGCAGAGGATTGCAGCAGCTCTTGGATTTTCACTGTCTGTCGGATATCAGAAGAACGGTCACATAAATTTCATTACAAATTTTCTGCCTTTACTTCAATGTGTCTTTAAATCCTTTCTTGTTCAAATTGTTCATTTACATAGTAAAGAAGTAGCTCGGGAACGCAGTAAGTAGGAACAGCAATAGTGTAAAGACATTTTCAACAATACAGAGGATTTCATCATCTGCAGTTTGTGAAAACTGCAGTTAAAAAAACAAATCAGTAAATTCACAAATGATGGACTCTTTTCAGAGGTACTGAACTGATTGATTCAGATTGACTGATTAACATACAGTTCAAAGACCTGCAATAGGGTGCACACTGGTTATGTGGATTTGCTATATCAATATGCTCAAGAGTCTGTTTGAGCTAAAAAAAAAACAAAAAAACTTGAAATATGTATATTTTAAATCAGTAACATAGATAAAATGTTTTTGGATAACAAACGAGTCACATTTTAAACACTGTTTGAATAATCAAAGAGACAAAAAGGCAGGCTACAACAGACATGCTTACCGGGAGCTGTATTGTCTCTTCTGCATAAGCCACACCAGAAACGCTCTGTGCGGATAGCAAAGTCTGCGCTGTGGGAGTGTCTGGACCCTCCACGCCGGGATCTGCCGCACAACCTCGCACTGGTCCCCAGGGGCATGGCAAACTTGTAAGCCCTAGTTCGGCTCCCGAAAAAAAAGATGCTCGAGTTGTTCTTGTGTCCAACAAAAATGAGTTCTTATATGTTTTATTTTTAATGTTACTGCGTTGAAGTTAGCGCATTGTAAAATCAAACAATTATTATTCTCTTAAATGAATGGCATCTTGTTAGACCGGGGACTGGCTTAAAAAACTAATACATTGTTTTTACATCTTGTGCACTTGAGTACACTTCAATGAACCTCGAAAACTGGGACACACAATATAGAGATGATGACTTGACATTTGTTAGGGAGGAGTGTAAGTATAGAGAGAAGGAATTCCTACTTCCCATTCATGTACTCTGCAATGTACATTGTGTCCTTGTAACGTGTTTACTTTTTTTCTAAATAAATTGCTGTGAAAAAACCCATCAAAATTGAGGTAAGTATTAGGGTCAAATTTCTCTTTGGGTAAATGTTTGGGAATGTTTTGGGACCTGTCTGATCTTAAAAAACTAACTATTACAGCCACACATGATTCTGGATTCACTCAAAGCATAACAAACTTTATTGTGAAATGAAGCTTTTGGACATTTATTGTCTGATATTTGCTCAACAGCTCGAGTATCCATCAGTGGGAACATTTCCTGATACAACTTTTCTTCTGTTCAAATCAAATTCCATGACAATCAGATCAAAGTGTGAATCAGAGTCCTGATAATCAGATTATATAGAAACATGGAGACTGTAGAGGATTTACACTCAATATGTTCATTTGTTCCCTTCAATGAAAATCAATCAGTTCATCAAATAAAATCAGTCATTGATTGAATCAGTTTGATTGTCAGGACAGATGATTAGAGGTGCAGAGTTTTTACCACTATAATTAGGACAGGGACCGAAGAATGGGAGCAGTTTGTGAGTGAAGGAGCAGCCAGTAAAGGAGTAGATCAGAGCTGCAGCACCTACATCATAAAATGAGATCAGACCCTCCTCATAATCCATAAACACCCCCACCTTCTCAGGACCAGGATGAAGACAGAGGGAGATTAAATACTTAGCACAAGCTCTGTACTCATTTCCATTTCTCAGCATCACAGTCCAGAAACCATCCTGAGGACTCAGTGTGATTTGTCCCTTCCTGTTGATCGACTCTGTGGCCACTCCTAAATCCCAGTCAGTCTTTCCTTTAATCTGAACCTCAAAGTAAAATCTGCCTGAAGAGAAACTCTGCTCTCCTAAAACATTAGGACAGTAAGAAAATCTCTCTGGGTTGTCTTGAAGATTCTTCTTCATATCACTATGATACACTTGTTTACCGTCATCAGACAGGATCAGTTCAGGATGAGCTGTATCAGGATCCAGAGTCACATCCACTGCATGCTGCTGGACCCTCTTCAGCTCAGCCTCAAACAGCTTCTTCTTCATGAGTTTCCTGATTGTCTGCTCCAGCTGAGCCACTGCTCTCCCCACAGTCCCCTCATATGATGGCGGATGAACTCTGACCTCTGTCCAGTCCTTGGTGGGTGGAGCAGCTTTCAGGGAGGAGAAGCTTTGGAGGAGGTGGAGGTGGTCTTCAGAGCGTGAGAGCTGCTCCACCTCAGAGCTTCTCTTCTTCAGCTCAGAGATTTCCAGTTCCAGATCTTTGATGAGACCTTCAGCCTGTTTCTCTGTAGTTTCCTGTTTGTCTTCGATCTCCTTTATGAGCTCCTTCAGGCGTCTCTCTAC
The DNA here is from genome assembly GCF_057381915.1 of Diplotaxodon limnothrissa. Lineage (NCBI taxonomy): Eukaryota > Metazoa > Chordata > Actinopteri > Cichliformes > Cichlidae > Diplotaxodon > Diplotaxodon limnothrissa. The sequence goes on along the minus strand of NC_140598.1, from coordinate 2,857,605 downwards.
AGACTCCTTCAGAGCCGTGAGGATCTGAACACCTTCTGCTTTCTCTCTGTCTGCAGCATCTTTACTCATCTTCACTGACTCTGTGATCTCCTGAATCTTCAGTCGTCTCTTTTGGATCATCTGCTGAATCTCAGCCTCTGTCTCCCCCAGCTCTGCCTTCTTTCCTTCATATTCTTCTCTCAAAGGAACAAACTCGTGGTTCTTGTGGTCTAAAACAGAGCAGAGCGCGCAGACACATGTCTGGTCAGTCTTACAGAAGAGCTCCAGATGTTTATCGTGCTTCGTACACATCCTGTCTTCCAGGTTCCCCACAGCATCAATCAGCTGATGTCTTTTCAGACTTGTAGCTGTCAGATGAGGCTCCAGGTGAGTCTGGCAGTAGGAGGTCTGACACACCAGGCAGGACTTCAGGGCCTTCAGTCTGGTTCCAGTGCAGAAGTCACAGAGAACTTCTCCTGGTTTAGCAGTTTGTTGCTCTGAGCTGCTGCTGCTGGCTTTCTGCTGAGCTCCACTTCTGAACTGAGCAACCATCTCAGAGATGAAGGTGTTGACCCTCAGCTGAGGTCTAGTGTAGAAGGTCTCTTTACACATGGGACACTGACACCTCTGACTCATGTCCCAGTGCTGACTGATGCAGGTTTTGCAGAAGTTGTGTCCACATGGTGTAGTGACTGGATCAGTGAACACATCCAGACAGATGGAGCACAGAAACTGATCTTCAGATTGCAGATTGCCGGCAGCAGACATGTCTGCACTCTGAGGGAGAAAAAAAAGAAACACATTTGATTCAAAAATCACATTAAATTTCATTTCTAAAAAGAAACAAACATGCGTTATTAGTCTAAAAGTGTGTTCACACCGATAGACGCGACCAAAAAGCGCCAGACGCCCCTAGCTTGACGCGTGCAAATTCGCACCTCGACGCGTGTCCAACACAAATTATTCGCGCGTCAAAATATGCAATTTTGACGCATGTGAACCGGAAATGTGGGAGGAAGTTGTGCTAGACGGTATGTCAACTAGAGTAGACTGGAGGACAGGAGGAGGTTTATTATAAGGAGTGGATGAACAGAACAGAGGTAGAAAATGGCTGGCTGGCTGGACGACTGACTGAATGGCTGGCTGGCTGAACGCAGGCGGAAACGACAACATAACATCAATGACACGAGCAGGGCTGAAGGGAAGAGAGGGCTTAAATACACGACTAACAATGACAACAATTGGAGAAAGGTGAGTGAACAGCTGAACCTAATGAACTAATGATAAATGGGAAGAGGACTGAACATAATGCACACAGACCAAGGCTAACACAATAAAACAGGAAGTGGAACAGGCAGTAGATAAACAGTGAACGTGAACTGAAAATACTGGGTCAACGACCCAGAAACCCTGACAGTTGGTAATCTTGGTAGTGATACTCAGAAGGTCTATTTTATAAAGACCTTTATTTAGACCTGGTTTAATTCTGGTATAGAACCAGTTGAATATTTGTATATAATCCATGCAGCTGTCCGACTCTATAACAGAGGTCACCAACCTTTCTTAAAACTGAGAGCTAGCTAAAATTGTGAACAGTTTGGTTCATATTTAGTTATATGATAATAACAATTCTATCTTGATATGCCATGTCTTATCACAGGTTAATTTTCAAAAAAGGCCTGGGTCGTGCAGCAGCCAACAGCTGTCCTGGTGAGGGAGAAGTTCATGGCCCACTTCTCGGCGGAGGGAGCAGCGTCTTGGCAAACAAAAGAACAGCCTGTTTGAAGTCCCAGTGACTTCCCCCACAACGGCCCTGAGCCACCCACAAACCTCTAAAGAGCGTTCTTGCCGTTTTAAAATGTTCTTAATAAACGGAGCTCTACTCCAAAATAAACTAACCTCTCTTTATTCTCTTAAATAATTGGTCTTCACTATGTTCCTATATATTTGTCACGGCGAGTGAGATAAGCCGTGTGAAAATAATAAATGAGGGAGGATCCAAGCGCAGGCAGTCGTGAGGGTGTGAAGGTGGTTTATTGAGCATGAAATAAATATGGACAAACAGCAAACGGAGCTCAAACTAAACTAGACTGGAGAACAACTAAACTACAAAGCACAAACCTGAATGAGAACGAGCAGAGGAGAATGACGATGGACAGCAGGGAGAACACACGGGTGAGACATGGTGGATACACAGACGGACCAGCAACTACAATGACGGAGGACACGACTTAAATACACACAGAGAAACACGGGAATTACACACAGGTGGTGGACACAGCTGGGAATAATCAACAAGACGAGACAGAGGTAAAACTGAACACACTCACATGAGACGCAGACCTTCACAATAAAACATCACACTAAGACGCAGGCTCGACATAGAGAGACAGACAGAAAATGACACATGAAACTAAACCCACATCTTAAACCCAAACAAACAGAAACATGGAACTCCAATAATAAACATCATCATCATCATTAACACAACAAGAGAACAAGAAAACAATCCCTGATGCAAACTTAAACCAAAACATAATAAACTCAAAATACTGGGTCCAACGGACCCAGAACCGTGACAATATTAGTATATTTTTTCATCAGTATAATATGAAATAAATTCTGCATGTGTCAAGTTGTGTGCCAACATTTGCTGTGTAGTAGAACTGAGACATTAGTCATTCCAAAAATTTATTTCAAATAATATTAAAATTCTCAAACAGAAAAACATTAAACATAAATATATAAAATAAAACTATTTACAGAGAGACAGGAACAAAAAGGACCCAGCTTAAAGTGGAAGAGCCTCAGGGAGAAGGAGGAGAAACATAAGAACATTGTTTCTGCCCTGGAGAGCTGCTGCCTCATCAGAAAACGACTGATTGCTAGGGTCTAATGTTTCCAAATTTAACACAGCTGTGCTGTTGTCAAAAACTAATTTATAAATTTTAAATTTCACTAATTCTCTAGTCTGAGGCGGCATGCTTTCCAGAGCAGGAACAAGGCTGAGGAGGAAATGCTCCATTGGAGACTGGCGTGGCCTCTTCAGGGACTTACGACACCAACTGTCTGCCATCTTTAATCCAGTTTTCAGATACCTTCGCAGACACCTTAATGCCCATTCACCTCCATTGACCTCAGTAAATCACTTGATAGGGTAGGGCTACGTTTACAATTGAATCCCCCTGAACCTCGGTTGATTGTGACCTACACCTATTTTCACATGTTGGCTCGTGGGATTAGGTACAGGATCAATAGCAGGTCCATGACCCTCATTGGGGCACTCCATTGAGCTTACATCTGGGACTCTCCACCAATTACTCTTAGAACTGAAGATGCTTCTTGGATGAAACATCTTCAAGGAAACTTCAAGAAGTCCAGACACTTTTCTTTTCAAGCTCCTTAGACTACGATGACCTGGATGACCGAGAACCTTCACAGACATAAGTGTCAGTATTGTACTTTTTACTAAAACAGGCGTGATCAGTAGATTCTCAACTTTTTGATGGTTCTTGAATGTGTGATGGATGTTTTGGTCACAGAAAAACCATTCTGAACCTAAAATTGTGACATTTTTAAAATCTTTTCTTTTTTTCAGAATGTCTCATTTCACAATTCTCCAAAAATAAACCATTTACACCAACCCTGGTACTTCCTGGTTGTATAGGGTCATGAGGTCATTGATTGCATCACTGGATGTAACCAAATGACGGGTTTTTCATTTTGTATAATATTGTTTATTTTCTTTAAAGTAACCTTTTGAGTTTTATTGTATGCAGTGTTTTACTTTTCAAACCATTTAGCTGAGTAAATGAGTTTGTCAATTTCATGCGTAATCTTTTTTACGCATGAAAAGAAGTTTGTTTTTTGTTTAGAATCGATTTGTTTGGTCTGACCTATTTTTCCAATGGTAAAGACTAATGACGTTCAGGTGTGTGTAAAGTCCTCTATAAAGCAAGTGGGATTTTTTGGTTGGTTGGTTTTTATGGTAGATTGGAGATACCAGAAATAAAGTATACTTAAAAGAAACTTAAATAGTCTGCTGATGCTGTCAACTTATCACATTCTTTGATGCTTACGTTATGCTACCTCACAAATGATGGCAGCAACACGGCATCCAGACGACCGTCTTTATATACACCTCACCTCTGGCGCCGGTGCCCTTCTCTCAATTTTAAATACATCTAGACATTCAGGGTTCTGGGGAGGGGCTATGCAGCAGGTAGCTCCACGCCCTCCTGGGTTTTAAATGCACCTTAGAACACCTTAGGGCGACCGTGGCTCAGGGGGTTGGGAAGCGTATCTGTAACCGGAAGGTCGCCGTTCGATCCCCGGGCTCTCTGTCCTGGTCGTTGTGTCCTTGGGCAAGACACTTTACCCTACTGCCTACTGGTGTTGGCCAGAGGGGCCGATGGTGCGATATGGCAGCCTCGCTTCTGTCAGTCTGCCCCAGGGCAGCTGTGGCTACAACCGTAGCTTGCCTCCACCAGTGTGTGAATGTGAGAGTGAATGAATAGTGGCATTGTAAAGCGCTTTGGGTGCCTTGAAAAGCGCTATATAAATCCAATCCATTATTATTATTATACATGCATCAACACTACATATGAGCAGGCGGGGGGGTTGGGGTCTTCACTCACCCCCTTTTTCTCTTGCTCGTTGGGGCACGGGGGCTGGGAGGAGGAGTTGGCCGTCCGATTGGGGTCTGGAATGTGGGGCCTCCCTGCTACTGCGGATTCAAGGGGAGGTCTGCTTGTCTCCACCCCAGGGAAAAGGGTAACACCCCCTGGGGTTAAGTGCAGTTTCCCACTATAGGGGCAAGGGTACCTGGACCTAGGTTTAGAGTATGTTTGGGGAGTGTGATTGTGTGTACAGTGTCTATTTATATCTGTCTCCACGTTGGGTGAGTGCTGAGTATTTGCATATGTGTGCATGGGGGTGGGAATGGATGTTCGTATCTGTGTGTGCCTGTTTGTCTGTGTCGACATGTCAGGTCGGGTATTAGACTCCACCTGTCCAGGGATATCTCAGGCCCTCCAAGGTATGGAGGCCTATCTCTGCTCACCAGACTCCCTGCCAGTGGTTGATGCCCTCATGCATTGGTGCGTTGGTAGTTCTTGGTGCCTGGGCCTGGGCGCCCAGGTATGCACCGGCTCACTCCCGGTCCCTGTTTGTTGTGTTAGAGTTAGAGTGGCCTGGGGATTGGTCCACTCTGGCACAGCTGGCTGCTGGCAGAGCTCACGGGCACGTCACTGCCACCCCCTTTGGCTTCTGCTCCGTGGCTGCTGGATGACCCCTTGTCTGGGGCTCTACTCAGCTCTTTCCGAGAGGGTAGCACGGTTGCCCCTCTGTTGGTCTTCCTTGGTCTCTTATGCTCTGGGGTCTCTGGATGTCTGGAGTCTTGATCTCCTCCATACCTGCTTCATGCCCTGGAGGACGGGGCTGTGGCCCCCCCACACCCTCTAGCAGATCATTACATGAAGGAACCTTTTAAAAACAAACGTGTTCATGCTCACAGGTGTACACACGGGTGCTCACACACACAAACTACACCTTTCTTGGCTGGTACCTTAAAGCACACTGTGCGCTGTTGATCTTACATGCTGCACAATAATATTCAATATTTAGTATTTACTGTTATATACACAGATTATCACGATGATATTGTTTATTATACTGCTCTCTTTTTTGCTAGTTTTCTCTTTTTTTCCTCAACAGGTGATCCAGGTGATTGATATATAGATATATATATGTATATTTTGCCCCTCCCCCACCTTTTTTTCAGAATCAGAATCAGAATCAGAATCAGAAAGGGTTTTATTGCCAAATGTTGAGCAGGTTTACAACATTAGGAAATTGCTGCGGTGCTTCAGTGCAAACATACTGTCATAAATTACGCTTAAATAGACATGAAATAAAAATAATAATAAGAATTAAAAGTGCTAAGTAGATAGATATATACATGATATATACATGAGTGCAGGTGGTGATCAGTGCCAAACATGGAATGATGCAGTGAACACAGCGTAGGGTCATGTGTTAGTGGTGGGAACAGTCATACGGTTATTGTTCATGTGTCCAACAGCAGAGGGGAAGAAACTGTTCTTATGGCGAGAGGTTCTGGTGCGAATGGACCGGAGCCTCCTGCCTGAGGGGAGCAGGTCAAACAGACTGTGTCCAGGGTGAGAAGGGTCAGCTGTGATCCGAGCTGCACGCCCCAGTGTCCTGGAGGTGTACAGGTCCTGCAGAGATGGGAGTCTGCAGCCAATCACCTTCTCAGCAGAGCGCACAACACGCTGCAGTCTCTGTTTGTCCCTGATAGTGGCTCCAGCGTACCACACGGTGATGGAGGAGGTGAGGATGGACTCGATGATTGCAGTGTAGAATTGCATCATCGTCCGTGTTGGCAGGTTGAATTTCTTCAGCTGCCTCAGGAAGTACATCCTCTGCTGGGCTTTCTTAATGACGGAAGTGATGGTGGGCTCCCACTTCAGGTCCTGGGTGATGGTGGTACCCAGGAAGCGGAATGAGTCCACAGAGGTGATGGGGGTGTCAGACAGGATGATGGGGGGGAGTGGAGCTGTGTGCTTCCTGAAGTCCACAATAATCTCCACTGTCTTCTGGGCATTCAGCACCAGGTTGTTGTGGCTGCACCAGGACACCAGACGTTCAACCTCCCTCCTGTAGGCAGACTCATCCCCGTCCGAGATGAGTCCAATAACGGTGGTGTCATCTGCAAACTTGATTAGCTTGACAGACTGGTGGGTGGAGGTGCAGCAGTTGGTATACAGGGAGAAGAGCAGAGGAGAAAGAACACAGCCCTGAGGGGAGCCGGTGCTGATGGTCCGGGAGTCCGAGACATTCTTTCCCAGCCTCACATGCTGCTTCCTGTCCGTCAGGAAGTCAGTGATCCACCGGCAGATGGGATCAGGCACATTCATCTGGGAAAGCTTGCCTCGGAGATGGTCTGGAAGGATGGTGTTGAAGGCAGAGCTGAAGTCCACAAACAGGATCCTGGCGTAGGTCCCTGGGGAGTCCAGATGCTGCAGGATGAAGTGTAGGGCCATGTTGATTGCGTCATCTACAGACCTGTTGGCTCTGTATGCAAACTGCAGGGGATCCAGGAGGGGGGCCGTGAGGGTCTTGAGATAGGACAGAACCAGGCGCTCAAATGAGTGTCCGTGTTCCGTGTCCTTTATCACTGTTCCTCTTCCCCACTGTTTTTCTGTCCCTCCCTCTCTTTCTTTCTCCCTGTCCTTTCCCCCAGTCATGTCTGTCCCGTATGTAACAAAGGAAAATAAAATTCAATTAAATAAATAAACAATAAAAACAAAGGTCAATCAAATGGACCAATGCCTCATGGTCCACTTGGTATAGTAAATCCGTTGTGCATCTTTCTTGGCCTGCAGACAATAATTCTGAAGGCTCAAGATCCAAACGGGTCAGGCGGCAAAAAAAAACAAAAACAAAAAAACAAATGACAGCAGTGGCTCCAGGCCAATAGGTGATAGCAATGCAGAAATCGACCAAGCCAAGGAAACTTCAAGGGCCAACAGATTTTCCCCCAGAGGAGGCCCAAGATGATGGTAACCTGGAAGAAGCTAACTACAAGCTAGAAGAGCACAGTACTGAAGCACAAAGTCTCTCTGAGCTCTCCACTTTATAAAAAGGCTTGATGCAGCAGCATGCTGACCGCGAAGCAAAATGGGAGCAGGACAGACAACGGTAGGATGAACGGTGGTGGAGAATGCAACACCAGTTTAGCCAACTGCAGCAGGAGGTCCAGTCGGAGCACCAGGAGCATCAGATGCTGTTGGAAGGTGCAGTAGCTGATTCTGGAGCTCCACAGTGTTCAAAATTTGAAATAAGTGCTGAGACTTACCGAATGAGATTCCGCGACATGACAGTGAAGGACGATGAGACACCCAAAGAGCTGTGAATGCATCTTAAAGACCTGTATGAAAAGTGGATGCTCCCAAAGGAGAAGATAAAGGACCAAATAGAATATGTCATAGTGATGGAGCAGTTTCTCAGAGTTCTTAGCCCAGACCTTTGGATCTGGGTGAAAGAGCGCAACCCCACCACTTCAAAAGAAGCTGCAGAGATGGCAGAGGCTTTCCTTGCAGCCTGACATCCACAGAAAGGATACATCACAGGAAAATCCAGTTCAGTCCCTGTAATTGTGGGTAAGTCAGGGGGTGGGAATCTATACAGAGCTAAAGGTGTCATGGCTAGACGGTCCTCACCGATCGTCTTGCCAATTTTTTGTAGTGTTTGTGTGTACTGTGTCGTGTTCTCCTCTCCATCCTGTGTATGTGTGTTTCTGCTGGAACATGTACTTCCGGAAGCCGTGGCACGGAACGGCAGTTGACCGGAGGGGAGTGTTCTGAGCTAGAATCATCGCACCTGTGCGGAATCACCTTGCCAGCTCAGACCTATTTAACGGGGCGGTTAAGTTACAACCAACGCTGGAACGTTGAACTAAACCGGTTAGCGTAGTCGTGATCAGCATACTCGGTTTGTGAAGGAGAGAACGTTTTCGTTATTGTGCGTGTGTTTTTTCTCATCTGCCTCCAGGATTCAGGGATTGGAGGAGGAGCCGGCACCAGGAGTTGTTGTGGATTATTATTGCACGGTCACCGTGAGGAGAGGTCGCCGAATCACTGCACTGCCCTTTTTGGATTATAGACTTGAACTGTTAACTCACCTTTTTCACTGTAAATAAATCCACTGTCATTCTGCAAGGAGTCTCGCACCTGAGTCCTTTAATCCATTCGCCATGACAAAAGGCCACAAAGTTCTCCAATCACTAGCAGTAGCCGTGGTAGAGAAGTGAAACACAGAGGCCCCTTAGTATGTCTTTCCTGTGGTCAAGCAGGTCACTTTAGGGCAGATTGCCCAGGTCAGCAAGTCAGTAAGACTTACATGTGTCTTTCACCACAGTGTTTTGACTTGCTAGAGGAAGAAACTGAGTCTCTAGTACCCTCCAGTGATCAGGAGCACACCATCTGTGTTTTTTATTGAAAGAAAGCTGTATGTCACCCTCTTGGATTTAGGCAGTAACCGCACACTTGTCAAGATTATCTCCCTAGTGACACCACATTTTGTGGTAAACTGAAAGTCTGGTGTGTTCACGGTGATAATGTTGATTATCCTATTGCCAATTTTTGCCATAAAGTTAATGAAAAGCAGTACTTACTTGCAGTTGGAGTAATGGATAAACTTCCCTACCAGATTGTGTTGGGCTGGAACATGCAAATCCTTGGGGACTTCTTAGCAAAGACAGATAAGGGCAGAGAAGAGAAGAATCTGCATAATTCATGTGAAGGTCAGCTAGTAGTCCCTAGGTCTGGTGATAGAGGGACTCAGTCAGAGCCAGGTTTGAGTGAGTTGGCCTTGGCAGACAGTGAAATTCCAGATGTTGATGGATGTTGATTACAGACAGAGTACAGGGAGTATTCATTGTAAAGAATGAACGACTGTATCCACAGTGTCAGTTGACAGCTCCAAGTAGTTTATTTTTGTTTCTTTTTTTTTTTGTTTCTTTTTGCTTTTTTTGTTGACATACCCAAGTTGAAAAAACACATTATTGTGTATGTTGCCCATTCCAATCAGTTTTAAATCACCTGTAATACATTTTCATTTTATCTTCCAAATTGAAAAAAAATGTTTTAAAGTTAATTTTGTGTTTGTAAAATTTTTAACACCACTGTTTGCCCATCATATTTACAGAACAAATTTATAATTATACAAGATTTGTAGTTCTAAATAACTGTTCTGTTCTTTAACCATATAAAATGTTAATCCTTCTTCCCAATCCTTTTATCATCCCCTCATCAATTTTATCAACCCTACATATTTCCCTAATTTACTTTTTTTTTTTAATTTTTAAACTTTCTGCTGCTCTCAATTAAATTTCTTTGTAATATTTAAATTTTTAACCCCTCCGTGATCTTGGGGTTGGGGATGGGGTGGGCTGGCAGGGTTGAATTATGGCGGGGTAGGGGGTTAGGTTAGATATTAACATTACTTACATTGTTATTAAACAGAAGAATTGTATAACATGGATTAATGAGTTCCAGCTGCAGAAAACTAAGTAAACCTGCAAATAACAGCAGCGTGCATGAGAGCCACCTTGTGTGTGAACATTGTGCTTGTCTGAGCAGCGCCAAAGAGAAACTGATGGTTTGTTAAACCTGATCAATGAACAAGATTGAACTTGTGACACACTTTGTCTTTGAATATTAAATTTGAGCTGATGTTTCACATAAAGTGAAAAATTATTAGCGTAAAGTTGATGTGCTTCACAGCTGCTGCTCACAAAGAGACGAGTTCATGTTTTTATTGTTTACTCAACAAGAATCTGTAAGTTATTATAGTTTCATAATTTTTTAACTCATTTCTATTTATTTCAGATTTGTTTTTATTTGTTTCAGTCTCATGGTCTGGTTTCAGTCTTTAGTCATTATTACTGTTACTGGAGGTCATATATCAGCATGTGTCAGCGGAAATGTTTTTTAAAACACACAAAACTTATTCCCAGACTGTGATCACACACACACTCCACAGCTCCAGCTTTGGAACTTTGGAGCAGCAGATTTCTGTTAAAACTAAGCTGATGTTAGCCAGGAAAACATTTCACACTAAATTCAAATGAACGCCAACAGTTTTCTTCCCCGAAATGAAAAAAACACCACACAGTCTGTGTTCTGAAATAATTCAAATCATCATTTGATGATATTTTAAACAATTTAACTCCATTCAATCAATGCTCTATAAACGGTTAAAGGTACAAAGAAGGGAAGCTTACAGTTTCTGCAGAGGAAGAATTATCTTGTCTCCACATCCGAGACTTTCTCAAAGTGTTCTTGTTTCAACTTGTGTTGTAAGGCTTCAAATGCTCTTAGACTGTGTATTTTTCTCTCCGCCCATTTGATTGAGGAAACATTAGGAGGATAAAACACCACACAAGCACAGACATGTCAGATAAAAGCAGCACAGAGTGGAGGAAAACTAAAGCATGATTAGAATTACATAAAAAAAATCTTAATAAGGTATAAAAAAGCTTTCAGATGCAGACTGTTTTGCAGACCTTGGTTTTCAGTACATGTGACTGCTCAGATAAATGAATTGAATATCAGGCTGCAATGCAAGGACCTGAAATGTACAGCGGAGTGGAGGCTTTTATGAGAAAATTGCGACTTCTCTCAAGCCAAATGGGGAACAATATCCTCACTCACATGTCAACACTGAGGGAAGCCCCACCATCAGGGTGATGAAGTTCAAATCCAGATCCTCTATCACTGATGATCACCTCTCAGGTGTCCATCGCAGACATTCAGCCAGATTTCAATGCACTTGTTCCATCCCAAGGCAGGCTGGGTTTTTCTCAATAAACAAGTAAACGGAACTGAAAACATCAATTGTCCAATCTGTCCATAGGACAACTATTAGTGGTGCACAGCACAAAGTTGGCCTTTATGGAAGAGTGGCAAGAAGAAAGCCGTTGTTAACAGAAAACCATAAGTCCCGTTTGCAGTTTGCCACAAGCCATGTGGGGGTCACAGCAAACATGTGGAAGAAGGTGCTCTGGTCAGATGAGACCAAAATGGACCTTTTTGGCCAAAATGCAAAACGCTATGTGTGGTGGAAAACTAACACTGCACATCACTCTGAACACACCATCCCCACTGTCAGATATGGTGGTGGCAGCATCATGCTCTGGGGGGGCTTCTCTTCAGCAGGGACAGGGAAGCTGGTCAGAGTTGATGGGAAGATGGATGGAGCCAAATACAGGACAATCTTGGAAGAAAACCTCTTGGAGTCTGCAAAAGACTTGAGACTGGGGCGGAGGTTCAGCTTCCAGCAGGACAACGGCCCTAAACATAAAGCCAGGGCAACAATGGGATGGTTTAAAACAAAACATATCCATGTGTTAGAACAGCCCAGTCAAAGTCCAGATCTAAATCCAATCGAGAATCTGTGGCAAGATCTGAAAACTGCTGTTCATGTCACGGGGTGGAAAGTTACCTAGGGTTTTATTATGCATGTTTTGCTGTGTTTTACTTTGTTTATATTTTAATATTGTACACTGGTTTATTTTTATGAGTTTTAATGCATGTTTTTATGGTATTTATTGGTGACTTGTTCTGGAAAGACTCCGCCCCTACCTGATTATGAACCTGATCACACCTGGGAGGTCCCAGAGGCCAATAAGAGGGCCTGGCAGACCACAGAGAAAGAGGCTTGAGGGGAGGCTTGAGAGACAGGCAACAGTGGTGGAGTAAATGGTGTCAGGCGGTGGTGCCTGCAAGCCCGGAGGGCTGGTGAAGGTTGGCGTGGGCGGTGAACGAAGAAACAACGCCAGCAAGCAGGGATCGGAGAGAGCGATCCGGCTGCTGGAGTAGCTGGAGGCCAGATCACGCTTCTGCGGGGAACTAGAGGCGGCGAGACGGGCCGGTGCCGACTGGTGCGTTACAAGGAAGCGGCGGGCAGAATTGAGAGCTCTGCCCACCCGGGGTAAGTCTCCTGACTTATCCCACTCTAATGAACGGTAGCCGCTAAAAGAGTAGTGACTGTCGCTGCCACTTTTTTTCCAGCGCGCAGGAGCGGAGAACACGGACAGGAAGGCGAGGACGCCGCCAGGTTTCCCCCTTCTACACTGCTTGCCTGGATTTTTAATTTTTAGCGACTTTCATACCGGTTGTTCCCTGGCCAGGGTTGTTTTAATTCTTTTTTACATTTTTAGCTGTTAAATATAATAAATTATATTTTAATTATACAGCTTTTAATTCAGTGCATTCCCTTGGCTGCTCCACTGCTCTATCCGTTTTTGAGGAGGGTTTCCCTCCTGTAGTACACCTGTGTTAATTCACAATCTCCTTCACCTCGGTTACATTCACAAACGCTGTCCATTTAATCTGACTGAGCTGGAGCTGTTTTGCAAAGAAGAATGGGCAAGGATTTCAGTCTCTAGATGTGCAAAGCTGGTAGAGACAGACCCTAAAAGACTGGCAGCTGGAATTGCAGCAAAAGGTGGTTCTACACTTGTTGATGTTTTTACATATATTCCTTTTGAAAATACTAAAATTTGTATATTTATTTATTTATTTTTGTTTGTCTGATAGCATTTATTTATAAAATAAATCGGACATTTCAAACAGTTACTCGCTACTTGAGTAGTCTTTTCACCAAGTACTTTTTTACTCTTACTCAAGTAACTTTTTTGAAGACTACTTTTCACTTTTACTTGAGTAATAATATTTTAAAGTAATACTACTCTTACTTGAGTACAATTTTTGGATACTCGACCCACCTCTGGTCCCGATTCTTTGAAATTGCTGCGGTACTTAGTGCAAACATACTGTCATATAACGCTTAAATAAACAGAAATATAAGAATTAAAAGTGCTAAGTAGATAGATTGATATATACATAAGTGCAGGTGGTGATCAGTGCCAAACATGGAATGATGCAGTGAACACAGCGTAGGGTCATGTGTTAGTGGTGGGAACAGTCATACGGTTATTGTTCATGTGTCCAACAGCAGAGGGGAAGAAACTGTTCTTATGGCGAGAGGTTTTGGTGCGAATGGACCGGAGCCTCCTGCCTGAGGGGAGCAGGTCAAACAGACTGTGTCCAGGGTGAGAAGGGTCAGCTGTGATCCGAGCTGCACGCCCCAGTGTCCTGGAGGTGTACAGGTCCTGCAGAGATGGGAGTCTGCAGCCAATCACCTTCTCAGCAGAGCGCACAACACGCTGCAGTCTCTGTTTGTCCCTGATAGTGGCTCCAGCGTACCACACGGTGATGGAGGAGGTGAGGATGGACTCGATGATTGTGGTGTAGAATTGCATCATCGTCCGTGTTGGCAGGTTGAATTTCTTCAGCTGCCTCAGGAAGTACATCCTCTGCTGGGCTTTCTTAATGACGGAGGTGATTGTGGGCTCCCACTTCAGGTCCTGGGTGATGGTGGTACCCAGGAAGCGGAATGAGTCCACAGAGGTGATGGGGGTGTCAGACAGGATGATGGGGGGGAGTGGGGCTGTGTGCTTCCTGAAGTCCACAATAATCTCCACTGTCTTCTGGGCATTCAGCACCAGGTTGTTGTGGCTGCACCAGGACACCAGACGTTCAACCTCTCTCCTGTAGGCAGACTCGTCCCCGTCCGAGATGAGTCCAATAACGGTGGTGTCATCTGCAAACTTGATTAGCTTGACAGACTGGTGGGTGGAGGTGCAGCAGTTGGTGTACAGGGAGAAGAGCAGAGGAGAAAGAACACAGCCCTGAGGGGAGCCGGTGCTGATGGTCCAGGAGTCCGAGACGTTTTTTCCCAGCCTCACATGGTGCTTCCTGTCCGTCAGGAAGTCAGTGATCCACCGGCAGATGGGATCAGGCACATTCATCTGGGAAAGCTTGCCTCAGAGATGGTCTGGAAGGATGGAGTTGAAGGCAGAGCTGAAGTCCACAAACAGGATCCTGGCGTAGGTCCCTGGGGAGTCCAGATGCTGCAGGATGAAATGTAGAGCCATGTTGGTAGCGTCGTCTACAGACCTGTTGGCTCTGTATGCAAACTGCAGGGGGTCCAGGAGGGGGGCCGTGAGGGTCTTGAGGTAGGAGAAAACCAGGCGCTCAAATGACTTCATGACCACAGATGTCAGAGCCACGGGTCTGTAGTCATTTAGTCCAGTGATCCTAGGTTTCTTGGGGACAGGGATTATGGTAGAGGACTTGAAGCAGGCAGGCACATGACATGCCTGCAGTGAGGAGTTGAAAATGCCAGAAAACACTGGGGCCAGCTCGTTTGCACAGTGTCTGAGGGTGGCAGGAGACACACCGTCCGGGCCGGGAGCTTTCCGAGCATTCAGACTCTTAAACTGCTTCCTCACATCTGCTTCATGAATATGAAGAGTTGTGGTGGGAGGAGGTGGTGTGAAATCCTCCTTTGTGTGGGGTGTGGAGGGAGGTGTTGTAGGTGAACAGTTTGAAGGTGGTGATGGCTCTATGGAGGGGGGAGAGGTGGGGGAATTAGTGTCCAAAGTGTCTCTATTGTTGGGGTCGTTGGAGGTGTGAAGGCTGCCTGATGGCTCGTCTAAACGGCAGTAAAAGTCGTTAAGGGTGTTGGCCAAGAGCAAGTCATCAGTGGAGTGGGGGGTTTTAGGCTTGTAGTTGGTGATATTCCTAAAACCTTTCCACACAGAGGCCGAGTCATTCTCTGAGATCTGCTGCTGCATCTTCTCAGAGTGCTGATGTTTAGCAATGTCCACTTCTTTAGTGAACCTGTACTTGTCCTCTCTGTAGCAGTCCCTGTCTCCGCTTCTGAACGCCTTTCTCTTTTCCAGCCACAGCTTTTTGAGTTTAGGAGTAAACCAGGATGTGTCATTGTTATAACTCCCCTTGGTGCGTGATGGCACAATGCTGTCCTCACAGAAGTGGATATAGGAGGTGACAGTGTCCGTAAACTCATCCAAGCTGTTAGAAGCAGCCTTCATTGTGTCCCAGTCTGTAGACTCCAAACACGTGCGAAGCTCCTCCACAGCCTCGTTGCTCCACAGTTTTTTGGTCCTCACGACAGGTTTGGAGAGCTTCAGCCTCTGTCTGTACGCAGGGATCAGGTGGACCATGACGTGGTCAGAAAGTCCGAGTGAATGGTAAATGGTAAATGGCCTGCATTTGTATAGCGCTTTTCTAGTCCCTAAGGACCCCAAAGCACTTCACACTACATTCAGTCATTCACCCATTCACACGCTGGTGATGGCAGCTACATTGTAGCCACAGCTGCCCTGGGGCGCACTGACAAAGGCGAGGCTGCCGGACACTGGCGCCACCGGGCCCTCTGACCACCACCAGCACGGGGCACCGCACAGTAGGCCCCGCTGATCATGCCATGGATCGTTCCATAAAGAAAATCTCTTGTTTGCACAAGAAACACACTGTCATTCAAAATTGTAAACTCAATTGCTCTACTTTGCATACTAACTCATCACATTGTTAAACACCTTTCACACATATTTGCAATTAAGAAATTAGAACTTTATAAAAGGGCAACAGGTGAGTTCTTCTGTTTTGGAGCAATGGATGCCAACACTGGAATCCGAGGCAGAGCCAGAGCAGTGAGAGTAAGAGGAGGAGGGTGGGGAGGGCGAGGACGGTGAAGGCCAAAGAACGTAATCTCTCATATTCTCCATTCCTCAATCCTATTGAGGAATTTTTTCTGCCTGGAAATGGAAAGTGTATGTCGTCAAGCAACTTAAAGAAGTCCAGACACTTTTCTTTCCAAGCTCCTTAGACTGTAAATAAACTTGGGTTAGTCATGAACAAGAGAAGCATGATCGAACTGATATTATCCCAAACAACAATGTAGTGAGGCTGCTCTGGCTGTGCTGGTTCCCTGTAGTCCAGCTGGAATGTATGTTGTCTTTGAC
Source organism: Diplotaxodon limnothrissa (assembly GCF_057381915.1). Lineage (NCBI taxonomy): Eukaryota > Metazoa > Chordata > Actinopteri > Cichliformes > Cichlidae > Diplotaxodon > Diplotaxodon limnothrissa. Next base: position 2,841,209 of record NC_140598.1, on the reverse strand, counting down.
TATCAAGAAAAGCAAGGAGAAGCATAGTGTTATAGGGTCCTAGAATGGCATGGCGGTGGAGTACCCATCGTTGGCTGATGGCATTACAATAGCCTGATGGCCAATTATGCTCCTCCACCTCCTCCCTGGTGTCCTAGACCTCCTTCTCCTCGACTCTTCCTTTGCATGTATCCATTGCATTGATCCATTGTTTCAAACCTGAATGAGCTGACTTTGGACCTTTTATCTATTCTTTCTGATTGGTGTGTGATAAATTTTGACTGGTAGTGTTTCCACCTTGTTAATTGTGTGCTAATTGAGCTCCAGCTGTGATAACTTAAGTTAACATTATTGAATGCTAGTGCTTTCTAAATGACCATATGCTTTAAGCACTGACAAATGTAGGGATTTGTGTGTAGAGTGTTGCAGTGACAGTTCACCAAATCAGGGCTGGACTGGGACAAAAAATCGTCCCTGGCATTTTGACTGGAGACCGGCCCACCAGGTATTATAGGAAAAACCATAAATCCTTTGAATGAAAACAAACGCTGTTGTCACAGTGATGTACACTGTCGGTATATATGTATCAGTCTAATAAACTTAAACCTACACCATCCTCCCTATTCTGGTATTCTAAACAGTACTTAGCAGTACTCGAAACAGTACCCAAAGACTGCTTGGTCGAGTTAACCTCCTGAACCATCTACAACACATGGTGGAAACCTGAAATTAAGACAGAGAAGACTAGAGGTGAGACATGATCATTACTGAATATTAAAAATAATAGATGACAGATTTAGAGATATTTTCATAAACTATTAATTTACCACATCAATAAACAGCATGGCAGGGCAAAATATTTTTTCTAACATGGCAACCTTCAAAAGGTGAAAGGAGAGAGAAAGACAGGTGAGAAAGAATAAAACATAATTGACTTTTTGATGGCATTTCACACATAGTACTGGTACAGAATCTAGAAAATGTGGGAAAATACTGGCATCATATACAGTATCATATACTGAAGAAATTATGATGGGACCCTTAAAAAAATTAGTATGTACAATAATTAACACCATAATATTAACACCATAATTCCCTCCACACTCACCACCAAGCTGGAGCATCTGGGACTCAGCTCATCTATGTGTCAGTGGATCTCCAACTTCCTAACTGGCAGACCACAGGCAGTAAGGATGGGCGGACATGTCTCAGCCTCCACCACTCTCAGCACTGGAGCCCCCCAGGGGTGTGTTCTGAGCCCCCTGCTGTACTCTTTGTACACATATGACTGTGTGGCCACTACCAGCTCCACCACCATCATCAAGTTTGCTGACGACACCGTCGTGGTGGGCCTGATCTCTGATAACAACGAGACGGCCTACCTGAAGGAGATTAGGAATCTGGAGAACTGGTGCCAGAGGAACAACCTCCTTCTAAACGTCAGTAAGACAAAGGAGCTGATAGTGGACTTCAGCACTAAGCAGGAGAGGAACTACCAGACCCCCGTCATCAACGAGTGCCCAGTGGAGAGAGTGGACAGCTTCAAATACCTCGGAGTTCACATCACGCAGGACCTGTCATGGTCCTGTCACATCAACACTGTGGTGAAAAAGGCCCGACAGCGTCTCTACCACCTCAGACGCTTGAGAGACTTCCAACTGCCCTCCAAGGTGCTCAGGAACTTTTACTCGTGCACCATAGAGAGCATCCTGGCGGGAAACATCTTAACCTGGTTCGGGAACAGCACCATGCAGGACAGACGAGCTCTAGAGAGGGTTGTGCGGTCAGCTGAGCGCACCATCCGCTCCGAGCTCCCTGACCTGCACTCAATCTACAGCAGGCGGTGCTGGACCAAGGCCAGGAAGATCGTGAAGGACCTCAGCCATCCCAACAACAGACTGTTCTCTCTGCTGAGGTCAGGAAAGCGATTCCGCTCCCTGAAGACCAACACAGAGAGACTGAGGAGGAGCTTCTTCCCGCAGGCGATACGGTCTCTCAATCACACCACCACACAGTACTGACCCACACATATGGTTCTTACACACACACTGGACTTTCTGGACTTTGGTTTTGCACAACACTGGTCACTATATTCTTCATTTCCGGTTAATACTTGTACAGCTGCTGTTATTGTGTATATATTTATTTATATTTCTTCATACATTCTTATATAGTTCTATATTGTGTATTTTGTTGTACAGTTATTTTATTTTCAACTTTAATTTATATATTTTATCTTATTCTTCCCAGTTAAATTTACCCTTCATTCTAATTTATGTTGTACAGTTATTTCATTTTTAACCTTAATTTATATTTTATTCCTTCCTAGTTAAATTTACCCTTTTTAATTTTTCATATTTATTTCCTATCTTATTCATAGCCTTTTCCTTTTTTGTTTTCTTTAGGTCACGAGCAGTTGTCCAAGCATTTCACTACATATCGTACTGTGTATGACTGTGTACGTGACAAATAAAATTTGAATTTTTATTTTATTTAATGGATTTCTATACATTTTACATCAGATGGAAAGGTTTGTTGTTAGATTCAGATAATTATTTATTAAAAGCTAGACATTTTATATAAGAATAAGAAAGAAAGGTATTTCTTTGTGCCCCCCTTTCCCTGTTAATGCCCTACCTGCCCCCCTGGCAAAAACTTTGCTAGACCCGCCCCTGCACAGTTACCAGCATTCATCTGTTTCTCCATCACCTGTTCAGCTCTGATGATTCAGTAAGGACATCTCCTGGTTTCATCTTCATGTTTCCATCTCACCACATATCCAAACCGACATCATGACCAGCAGCTTTACAGCTGTGGCTCCAGCAAACATCAGCTGATACTAGAAATTAATTTTAAATAAATTCTAACAACAGCTGATCAAGCTAGAAACAGTTGGAAGTCATGCACACACACACACACACACACTCTTGCACATGCATATACGTGCTTACACATACACACTCACATAGTGCCTTGTCTTTGTAACCAAGGGGGGTTTACGGTGGGAGGTGCTTTTGCTGTGATATGTATTGTGTTGCAACTGTGTATGTCAATAAAAAGGCGAAGAGGGAAGCTGCTGTTTTAAGGATTTGGCTTTGGAGACAGATGAGGAGCGTGGGCTCCAAGAGCTGGTTCTGACCAGTGTTGGGTAAGTTACTTTAAAATAGTAACTTAGTTACATTACTAGTTACTTCTCTCAAAAGTAACTCAGTTACTTCAAATTACTCGTTACTTTCAAAGTAACTAGTTACTAGGGAAAGTAACTTTGGTTTTACTCAGAATTCTCTTGTTAATGTGTTTCTTCCATAACTTTGCCAGTCTTCTAGCTTGCTTACTTGCCACAAGTGCACTGTGTCACCTACCAATAGAAAGGAAAAGATAATGTGCATATTTCGACGAGAGAAATCCCACGCCTGGACCGTCATTGACTGCTGCCATGATTCTAGCCTACGTCACAGCGTCATGTGCGCCTTTTACATCCAACACCAAAACTGCAGTCGTGGTGCTTTCGATTGTACTCAGAACTCGGAAATTCTGCCTTCTGAATAGGAAGATGTTGGTAACACCAGACTGCAGATGAGCTGCATACAGAGCTGAACTGGGACAGAAAATTGGCCCGGGCATTTGGCCCACCATTATAGGAAAAATCATAAAGCCTTTGAATGAAAATAAACACTGTTGTGACAGTGATGTACACTGTTTTGATGGTATATATGCATCAATCTATCAATCGTTTGTTGTAAGATTCAGATAATTATTTTTTAAAAGCTAGACATTTTAAATAAGAATAAGAAAGAAAAGTATTTCTTTGTGCCCCCCTTTCCCTGTTAATGCCCTACATGCCCCCCTGGCAACACTTTGCTAAATCCGCACCTGCACAGTTACCAGCTGTCAGCTACCTAAAAAAGGATCCTGGGGTTATTTGTCTCTCAGAAACAGTTCATAACTTCAACTCATTCATGTCACCTAAAAGGTAAACCTGTTTCTCCATCACCTGTTCAGCTCTGATGATTCAGTAAGGACATCTCCTGGTTTCATCTTCATGTTTCCCTCTCACCAGATAACCAAACCATATCATGACCAGCAGCTTTTTTGCAGCTGTGGCTCCAGCAAACATCAGATGATACTAGAAATTAATATTAAATAAATTCTAACAATAGCTGATCAAGCTTAAACGTGCTGCTGTTGTTTAGCGCGACATCCGCTGCTTTCCTGTTTCGGCGCAAAGTGAGCGATAAACAAACAAGAGAGAAAAGCCGATCAGCTGATCATTGATCAGTTTTCATGATTGAAGTAGAAACGGGAGAGGGAGGGGGGAGAATGAGAGAAGAAGAGGCAGCTGTGCAGCAAAGACACAGAATAACTCCAGCTTTGTGTCTTTTTCATTGTAGCTGAATTACGGGACAAACTGTTCCTTTTCACCTCAATAAGAAACGCGTAATATTTTCTCTGAATACCAGACGGGACGGTTGGCAACTCTAATAACTTATGAACAAAATAAAGTTCAACATCATTAACTTCATAGCACCCACCCAGCTGTATAGAAACTCCGTCATGCTAGCTAGCACGCAGTACGGAAAAAGTCAGAATAACGAAAATAAACTCCACCTAAACTTGGTTTATATCTGACCCAGAGAGACTGCAGGTCATAACTTCTTACCTGAAGTTCAGTTCACACTTGGACCGGCGGCCGCCTCGGGTCTCCTTTCCTTCTGCGTCCCTTTTCCTTCATCCACCTGCTGGCCTCCACCACTTGCTAATGTTACTGAATCTGTGGAAGCTCCGCGACAGCCACCACACGAAGTAACGAGTAACGACCCTATCTAAATCCCAGTAACGACTAACGCGTTCCTGATTTTGGCATAATAACTAGTTACCGTGCTCGTTACCACAATAATAACGTAGTTACTGTAACGCGTTACTTAATAACGCGTTAGTCCCAACACTGGTTCTGACCCAAACTTCCCTTGTTAACGAGTAAAAAGATCAGTTGAAGATGTTCTGTCTTGTTTTCCGTTCTTCATGAGGTATAAGTCTCTAAACTAGTGTTACGGGCCCCAGGAATGGTGCCACAATAACAAAGAAGAAATCCCTTCATAATGAAATGAAAATAAATCTATATGAATGACCTTCCTACGAGACAATGCTCTGGGAACTACGACCCACAATAACAAAACATTACTGCGACGTTTCTTTTTTTTTTTTTTTTTTGTGTGTCCCGTTTGGATCTTTAGCCATCAGAATTGTTGTCTTAAGGCCAAGACAGATGCCAAGTGGATTTATTTTACCAAGTGGATCATCATGGCCTTGCCATATTGGTCCATTTGATTGACCTTGATTATAATTATGAACTGCGATGTTTCTGCTAGTGGCCTACGCAGCCTGACCCCACTGTCTCAGACTGATGCGGGTCCACGCGCAGCTGTGCCCATAGGTGTTACAGGTACTGTCTTACTTCTTTACAACTTAGCATGGAGATGAAACATTGCTATGTAACAGACAGTGGTAGTGGCGCTGTCACTTGGTGTTCGCTCGCTCTGTGGTAGAGTATCACTTCCTGTTCCTGCTCAAACACAGTGGTGTTTCTGAGTAGCTTATTTGCTTAGCGATTTAATTAACAACTTTTAAATACATTCTTCTTTCATAGTATAATCTTCACGTGCTTCCTCCGAAGCACACTTTCTGTGTACTCACTACCTAATTTATAGCCAAAGTATTCACTCACTGTCTCTGTACTGTCTCGCTAGCCTAGCTTAGCTCGTAGCCGACTCGTTAGCACCATGGCTACTTCACCTGTCCCTCCTGCACTTTCTTGCTCATTGTGTCAGATGTTTAGTTACTCCTCGGCCTCCTTTAGCAGTAATGATATCTGTAACAAATGTAGCATATTTGCAGCTCTGGAGGCCAGGATTACTGAATTGGAGACTCGGCTTCGCACCCTTCATTCACCCGCAGCTAGCCAGGCCCCTGTAGCTGGTGCAGCCGAAAATAGCGTAGGCCCCGCTAGCTGTTCCCCGGCAGGTCCCAAGCAGCTGGGGAATCAGGGCGGCTGGGTCACGGTGAGGAGGAAGCATAGTCCTAAACAGAAGCCCCAGGTACACCACCAACCCGTTCATGTGTCTAACCGTTTTTCCCCACTCGGCGACACACCCGCCGGGGGTCAAACTCTGGTAATTGGCGATTCTGTTCTCAGACATGTGAAGCTAGAGACACCGGCAACCATAGTCAATTGTCTTCCAGGGGCCAGAGCAGGCGACATTGAAGGAAATTTAAAACTGCTGGCTAAGGGTAAACGTAAATTCAGTAAAATCATAATTCACGTCGGCAGTAATGACACCCGGTTACGCCAATCGGAGGTCACTAAAATCAATATTGAATCGGTGTGCAACTTTGCCAAAACAATGTCGGACTCTGTAGTTTTCTCTGGTCCCCTCCCCAATCAGACCAGGAGTGACATGTTTAGCCGCATGTTCTCCTTAAATTGCTGGCTGTCTGAGTGGTGTCCCAGAAACGATGTGGGCTTCATAGATAATTGGCAAACCTTCTGGAGGAAACCTGGTCTTGTTAGGAGAGACGGCATCCATCCCACTTTGGATGGAGCAGCTCTCATTTCTAGAAATATGGACAAATTTATTAAACCCCCCAAAATATGACTATCCAGAGTTGGGACCAGGAAGCAGAGTTGCAGTCTTACACGCTTCTCTGCAGCTTCTCTCCTCCTGCTACCCCCCCAAAAACCCATCTCCATAGAGACTGTGTCAGCTTCCAAAAAGACAAAAAACAAACTAAAAACCAGCAACAAACAACTTAAACATAAACAATCACAAAGAAAGAACAATACAGTATCCACATCTGAACCAAAGAGTAAAACAGTGAAATGTGGATTATTAAATATTAGGTCTCTCTCCTCCAAGTCTCTGTTAGTACATGACTTAATAATTGATCAACAAATTGATTTACTCTGCCTTACAGAAACCTGGTTGCAGCAGGATGATTATGTTAGTTTAAATGAATCAACACCCCCGAGCCATTCTAACTACCAGAAATCTCGAAGCACAGGCCGAGGGGGCGGTGTGGCAGCAATTTTTCACACCAGCCTATTAATTAATGAAAGACCAAGACAGACTTTTAATTCATTTGAAAGCCTGATGCTTAACATTGTCCACCCCAGCTGTGAAACTCAGAAACCAGTCTTACTTGTTATCATCTATCGTCCACCTGGGCCTTACACAGAGTTTCTGTCTGATTTCTCAGACTTTTTATCTGATTTAGTTCTGAGCTCAGATAAAATAATTATTGTGGGTGATTTTAACATCCATGTAGATGCTAAAAATGACAGCCTCAACATGGCATTTAATCTGTTATTAGACTCAATTGGTTTCTCTCAAAATGTAAAAGAACCCACCCACCACTTTAATCACACTCTAGATCTTGTTTTAACATATGGCATCGAACCTGAACATTTAACAGTGTTTCCTGAAAACCCTCTCCTGTCTGATCATTTCCTGATAACATTTACTTTTACAATAATTGATTACACAGCGGTGAAGAGTAGACTTTATCAAAGTAGATGTCTTTCTGAAAGCACTGTAACTAAGTTTAAGAATATAATCCACCCACTGTTATCATCTTCAATGCCCTGTACCAACACAGAGCAGAGCAGCTATCTGAACGCTACCCCAACAGAGGTCGATTATCTTGTTAATAATTTCACCTCCTCACTACGTACGACTCTGGATACTGTAGCTCCTGTGAAAACTAAGGCCTCAAATCAGAAGTACCTGACTCCGTGGTATAATTCTGAAACACGTACCCTAAAGCAGATGACTCGTAATCTGGAGAGGAAATGGCGTGTCACAAATCTAGAGGATCATCATTTAGCCTGGAGAAATAGTTTGCTGCTTTATAAGAAAGCCCTCCGCAAAGCCAGAACATCTTACTATTCATCACTGATTGAAGAAAATAAGAACAACCCTAGGTTTCTCTTCAGCACTGTAGCCAGGCTGACAAAAAGTCAGAGCTCTTTTGAGCCAACCATCCCTTTAACGTTAACTAGTAATGACTTCATGAACTTCTTCACAAATAAAATTTTTATCATTAGAGAAAAAATTACCAATAATCATCCCACAGATGTAATATTATCTACAGCTACTCTTAGTACCATTGATATTAAGTTAGACTCTTTTTCTCCAATTGATCTTTCTGAGTTAACTTCAATAATTACTTCCTCCAAACCATCAACGTGTCTTTTAGACCCCATTCCTACAAAACTGCTCAAAGAAGTCCTGCCATTAATTAATTCTTCGATCTTAAATATGATCAACCTATCTCTAATAATCGGCTATGTACCACAGGCCTTCAAGCTGGCTGTAGTTAAACCTTTACTCAAAAAGCCATCTCTAGACCCAGCAGTCTTAGCTAATTATAGGCCAATCTCCAACCTTCCTTTCATATCAAAAATCCTTGAAAGAGTAGTTGTCAAACAGCTAACAGATCATCTGCAGAGGAATGGTTTATTTGAAGAGTTTCAGTCAGGTTTCAGAGCTCAGCACAGCACAGAAACAGCTTTAGTGAAGGTTACAAATGATCTTCTTATGGCCTCTGACAGTGGACTCATCTCTGTGCTTGTCCTGCTAGACCTCAGTGCAGCGTTCGATACTGTTGATCATAATATCCTATTAGAGCGATTAGAACATGCTGTAGGTATTACAGGTACTGCACTGCAGTGGTTTGTATCATATCTATCTAATAGACTCCAATTCGTGCATGTAAATGGAGAGTCCTCTTCACACACTGAGGTTAATTATGGAGTTCCACAGGGTTCAGTGCTAGGACCAATTCTGTTTACATTATACATGCTTCCCTTAGGCAGC